>NC_064752.1:49560921-49698421 GCF_011397635.1 Epinephelus fuscoguttatus
AGCTTACAGCAGTGTTCCTCCACCTTCCAGCACCCAGCCAACAAGAATGCTCCTCCACATACCCGTGCCCACCCAACCTCAACCTCACTGCTCCTACACCTACCAGCACCAAGCCAACATCACTGCTCCTCCACCTACCAGCACCCAGCCAACAACAGTGCTCCTCCACCTACCAGCACCCAGCCAACAACAGTGCTCCTCCACCTGCCAGCATCCAGCCAACATCACTGCTCCTCAGCCTCTAACATTGTTGGTCCTCACCATTCCCGACCTATATAACATCGTTAGTCCTCACCACTGCTGACCTGCAGAACATCACTGGTCCTCACCACTGCTGACCTGCATAACATCGTTAGTCCTCACCACTGCTGACCTGCATAACATCGTTAGTCCTCACCACTGCTGACCTGCAGAACATCACTGGTCCTCACCACTGCTGACCTGCATAACATCGTTAGTCCTCACCACTGCTGACGTGCATAACATCACTGGTCCTCACCACTGCTGACCTGCATAACATCGTTAGTCCTCACCACTGCTGACCTGCATAACATCGTTAGTCCTCACCACTGCTGACGTGCATAACATCACTGGTCCTCACCACTGCTGACCTGCATAACATCGTTAGTCCTCACCACTGCTGACCTGCATAACATCACTGGTCCTCACCACTGCTGACCTGCATAACATCACTGGTCCTCACCACTGCTGACCTGCATAACATCGTTAGTCCTCACCACTGCTGACATGCATGACATCACTGGTCCTCACCACTGCTGACCTGCATAACATCGTTAGTCCTCACCACTGCTGACCTGCATAACATCACTGGTCCTCACCACTGCTGACCTGCATAACATCGTTAGTCCTCACCACTGCTGACCTGCATAACATCGCTGGTCCTCATCACTCCTCACCTGCATCATCATTGGTCTCACCACTGCTGACCCGTAACATCTTTGGTCCTCACCCTACAGCACTCCTGGCAAAAAGCATGCAGCATCACTGCAGTATGACTCCTTATATGATTACTTATATATTACAAATTCAGTATGATTCCTTATATAATTAATATCAAATGCAGCAAGAGACATGTTAAGTACAATTCCTTTTTGAAACATACCTTGTCATGTTTTAGTCTCAACAAGGTCCACTCAGCTCTGATCTGCAGCATCCTCCATCAAGGAACAGTCCTGCAGCAGTACAGCTCCTCCACCACCAACCAGCACCTAGTGCTTCTACAGTAGGTTATCAATATACACAAACAAGTTATATAATTCAGTAAAAAATATGTTTTGTGTGATTGCTTACATAATTCAGTAGCAAAACACTTGAATTTAAGTATAATTCCCCACTTAGCCTTGTATGTTACATTTTTCAAAATTATTTACCTTGTGTTTTTCATCTCACCCAGGTCCTCAAACTTCCCTCTCCCTTAGCCACCTATGCAAAATCAGTTGGGCTGCAACATAACATAGAAAGTAACATTATAGTCATCACACACATAAAGCCTAAAGGCGCTCACGTTTTTGTTTACATAAAGTTACGTTACTCTTTGCTTTTTAGATGCCTCATATGCACTCTAAATCCATATCAACAGCAATATATCACAAAATAGCCATCTTCCTTTCTATAGTGCAATGTTAACTTTATTGCACTAGCTTAAACTTCAAAATGATATCCTCATTTCACCTCCTCCACTCACCACTCTATCACTTGCACAAATGTTATATATTAATTAAGCTAACATTAATATTTAATACCCACTGACCGGCAAAAACTCTCCATTAGAAGCGTTTTTTCACTAATTCCCTAACGTTGGATAAAATGGTTTAAGAGAAAGAAATGTAAAATCAATAGGCTGCGTATGGTTAACCTTATGTTTTGCTAACTTTCGCCAGTATGCTAGCCTAATATGTTAGCTTATCGGTTAATGTTCCGTGCATCTACTAATTTAGCAAGTAATACACCAGTAACATGCCTTAATGCATCTGGTAACTTGATTCAGATATGCTGATAATATGCAATCTGATTTTTTAGACGTCTTACCCTTCAGGAGTGCATCACAAATGGTCTTTCTGCTTTAACTCCGCGTGTGCCGTATACGTCCGCTGTCGACTTCTGGGAACTATTGTGAGGCTCCACGATCCGCCATTGCTGTGAAAAAAATGGCCCATTAGAGTGAACGGAGATGTCGCAACTCTCTCTTCAAGGGCTCTGGGTCACACCAGTGGGAAAAAATTATACATTGTTGCATTTTAGTTTTGGTTCGCTACCTGTTAACACGGACTTCTGGCAAACGTACCACTTTTTTTTTTTTTTTTTGTTTCATGAAACCTCATAGAGAAATAAGTAATAAATTAGTAATAAGTTATTGTAAGCATTATTAGTAGGCTATTATTAGACTGCAAATCAATGGCATGTTATGAATAATGACTAACATATGTTAGGCTTAGACATGTTCGGCTTACGTTAGGCTTACAGTCATAGTGTTCATACTGTGGAGAGTTATACATACATAAGTAAACTGTAAATATAAAATGAAAGGGAGAATGTTTACGTCCAATGTTACTTGTTGACGCTGTGAATCCATCAGCAGACCTTAAATTTCAATATAGACAATTTTGACCATTACTTAAGTTTTTTGTTGCCTGTCTTGGATGACATACACTTTTAGTAATGCATGGATCTTCAAGCGTTCAAAATATGTATTCATTTCGACTGGATTATGTGAACTGCATATATTTAATCCTCACATGGAGAAAAAAAAGCATTGCAGAGTGTTGTTCCTGTGGGCTACAGCAACACTAACCCCCTTTTCTTGCCTGAGAGGGGCTAAATGCACAAACCTGCTATTTTTAAATATCCCACCGAGAGACACTCTCACTGCAGCCTGTTCTATTTTGTTCTGCAAATGTTTGCATGCAACCCCATTCTGTGGATGATAAACAAGGTGCAGACTTCTGTGTGATGAGGAAATACAGCGAGTGCTGTAAGGAGCAGTGGGTGACAGCAACATTGCCAAAATTTACTGTTTGTGTTGGAAACACTTAACAGACCTAGGGTTTATGTATCATGTCTGAAGAGTTACTTTTGGTTCTAAAGGTACTACACTGAAAGCATTTGGTGGAAACGGAGCTATAAGGATAGAATGAAAAGAAGGCATCTTGAACAGTAATGATTTGGGGGTTAAAGGCCAAAACACACCGGCGCCGTACGACGCACGTCAAAACAGCCGCCCCCATTATTTTCTATTTACAAACCCACATCAGTGGCGGCTTGACGCGCGTTGACATGCCGCGCCACGGCACTTTACGCTATTGTCCTATTTTATAAGCGTCGCCGCCCTTGAAAAAGTGCTATTTTGTACTTCCCAGCTCCCGTAGTAGCAGCTCTGTTTTCAAGTTATTAATAACATAAAGACAACTACAATAAGCAACGTACCGTCATTGTCTAGTTGTCGTGGTTGTCCTGTGTTGTGTGTTTTTTTCTTGCGCCCCATCTTCTTCCTCGCCTTTTGCTCTAATTGGCGGTTGGCAACCAGTACTGTCACCTAGTGGACTGGGACTGATGCCCCGCAACGCAACGCTTTTTGCGTGTGCTGGGGGCAGCGCTTGACTCGTGTCAATGACGCCGGCGTCATATGACACCGCCGGTGTGTTTTTGCCTTAATACTGTGCAATCACTGTCGCACACTTTTTAATGGACTTAATGAATAGACAAAGTACATGGAGTTGGTTATAATGATGGCAGTTTTTAACAGTTTTTTATTCAGGGAAAATCCTCTTACTGATGTGCATGTGTGTTACCATGGTTACATGTATGCATTAACATAACTAGGTTATGGGATATATGTGGCCTTTATCAGGACCAATTATGTGATCACGGGCAGATTTCACAATCAGCAGATGGATGTATTATTGGTTTAGCTGTTGAAATCATGCTAAAATCACATATCTGCTATCATAAAACCACATCAGAGTCTCTTTGGAAGCGGACTGAGACCCACTTTTTTAAGCGGTCTCGGTTCAGTTGTTTGGGTCGCACCAGGGTTTGATAGCTTTCACACCAGCCAAAATGAACATTACTAACCGTGCACTGAAATTGAACCAAACAGGTTAGGTGTGAAAGCACCTTTAATTTGCTTGATTGTGGAATCCAATGATTATGCAAAATGACTGCAGCCTGCTCAAATAATGCTGATTAGGCAATTATGTATTAATTGCAAGAGGGCTACTCTAGGGTAGTCAGTTTTCCCCAAGTCCATGACACATATAGGCTGGACTGTCAAACTCTTTTTACTTTAACCCTTTTAGTATCCAAGAAAAGGCCACAGGTCCCAGACCAGAACAAAATCCATGTCTAAATTCAAGGTTTAACAACTGTTCACAGTTGTTTCCTGCTGGAGTATAGACCTACCCTCCAGTGGTGGCTGCTGGTCTTTCAAGGAGGGGAAGCTCATTTTCGGCCTACATCATAAACTGTGTCCATTTATTTATACGTAAACTCTACCCTCTGGGGCTGCTGCGCGAGGCTAGTGTGACCGCCTGTGAGTGCTTTGGGACGGTGGAGGGGCACACAGCAGCACCCGCTGCTCATTGGGGACAGTAACTGCAGAGGGACAGAAGTCAGAGTCACCAAACACGAGTACAGTCTCCAGTAACACCAGAAAAAGATGCTACATTTGTCACTAGCCGTTTTTAACAAAGAAAAAGTCACTAAGAGGATTGGAAAAGTCTCCAGATCAACTCGGAACACTGGAATGAAACTTGAAAAATGCTTCGGTGGTGGTTTATATTTCAAGATCGCTGATTCGCTCATTTTGCTGTCAATCAAAAAGGGATTCAGCCTCAGACAGATCATCCAATCATCATGCAGAATCCCAGAGTTCAGGCCAGCCAAGGCCAGCCCACTGCCCCATAGACCCCCAGAGACGCTGAGTGTCCGATGGGCAGGACAAAACCAAGCATTTATCCAATGACTGTCTAGTTTCGCTGCAGTGGAACAACCCACTCTATGCTTCCCCATTGAAGTCTTTGGACGCTGAGCTTCCACTGTTTATTGCACTCTGATGCTACGGGAATGAATGAGAAGAAAGTCGCGTCAGTGACCTGTGATAAGTAGCTGATTCTGAACAAAAGTTGAACGCGTTCTAGCGCATATTTAGTCAATGAAATGTAAACACAACAGTACATATTTGACCACTTATTTTTTTCACATTTTAGGGGAAGCTGAGCTTCCCTTGCAGTCTTAGAGCAATCGCCACTGCTACCCTCCAGTCCTCTTATATGGGAACAATTGCTTTATTTGCCAGTCTGTGAGCACTGGGTGTAACACATGTGTAGGCTATCTGAATAAGCATGTATGTCTTTTGTCTTTTTATATGCAGCAGGTATTTGCAGTTTTTTTTTTTTTAAATCACTGCTTCAATATAAAAGAAACATTATCAAAGTAGCCCTAAATGTTTTGGGCTGTATGTGGACAACTCTTATTTAAATCATTTATGTTGAAGTAATGATGAGACTGGGTCACTACTAGCAGAGAATTATGTTTGAAAGATATTAACCTCCATCTGTTCAATGCATTTGTTCCATGACATCAAAGAGATTTGATAACCGAGCAGAAATTAGAAAACATAATTCATTATGAATTATTCATATGATAATGAGCAGCACTCTGTGGCCGCTCACCAAGTAAATCAAATTATACAACAAATGGGCAAAAAAAAGCCCCTTCACCAAACATGATTACAGTACTTTGATAGCCCTAATGTGTTGTGTTTGTCACGGCAGTGTGCAGATAAAGGAGCAGCAATTGCTCCAGTCACACAATAGTACATCAATTAGACGGTCAAACGCTGTGCTTGTTCCAAATAAACCCTATTCATCTAGCTTTGGAGTATGATTGTTTGAGAGCCTGAAAATTCATGACCCAGTTCTCATGCAGGCTTTTCAGAAGTGGCATCAAATGAAGCTGTTCACAGGGTAATCATGTGGTGTTAGCAGAAACATCAATGATTCGCCTCAATGTGCTCCACATCAAACACATCACTCATATCAGCACTAACACGGACAATGGCGGGAAATCAATTGCGTGTGTAAGTATTCTGTGTGTATGTGTACAGTTTGTGTGTGTGTGTGTGTGTGTGTGTGTGTTGGAGCAAACTCAACACCTAAAAAAAAATCCAAAAAAAAAAAACTTTACACAAACTGTAGTGTTCTTTAACCCTGTCTGTCCTCCTCCCTGCAGCCAGGACAGCTCATCACTTCATCACACCACCAGCTGTTTCAGCAGAATAACAAGAATGCCATTAACATATATGGAAATACTGGGTGAAAACAAGCTACCCCTTCCCTGATGCCCTCTGTATGCACCCGTCTGTGCACGAGTCCTGTGTGTGTGTGTGTGTGTGTGTGTGTATACACATGTGTCCCTGAGTGTGTGTGTGTGTGTGTGTGTGTGTGTGTGTGTGTTTTTGCATGCGTGCCCACTGTGTGCACTCAGATTCTGTGTTCAGAGGGAATTGCTTGCTTTGATGTTCGCCGAGCAGGCAACTGCTGATACCCCTATTAGCTTGCATGGAGCTGATGCAAGCTATGCTAATGCTAGTCCCCCAAAACTGGTTCATTTCGATGCTAAATGGAGCAAGATAGGAATGAGCTAGATTCAAGTGCAGCCTGAGGATCTCAGCACAAAGAGACACAACCTTACACTTTATTTAGGAAGATAAGGTTCTGGAATTAATACGGTGATAATGACGATGATAAACTCATCTTCCTGCAACACTCATCAACTCATCTTCCTGGGGTGGGGTTGCTCAGTCACAGAGAAAGAGAAAGGATAGCAAAAGTTCAGGAGTGGCAATAGAAAGTGGAGGAAAAACTGAAGGGGGGATTGTAGCAGAGTACAGAGGCAGGTTGATGGCAAGGAGCAGAGCTGGAGAAAGAAGGAGTTTGGAGAATAGCGTGAGGCTCATACACACTGGTGGAGTTTGTATGTGTCAGACTCAAAAAGTGCTGGCAAAATAACAAACAAACTTTTTGTTGTATTTCTTAAGTTATTTTTCAAGCATAAGGTCTGCACTGATATCCATCTAGAAGTTCTGCAACCTTGTCAGACACCAATTATCTTTACTTCCACTGACACAAACATCTGGTGCCCTCTCCTGGCCTAAAAAGGTGCACACTGATTTCATCCCCAAATTTGTCATCCCCATCATCTTTTGTAATGGGGCCAGACTGGCTGTCATTTAATGTTCAGTTTAATGGAAGTAGCCACACTTGATGAATTGTCCAAATTCTCAGCTATCTGGCTGTTGGATAATTGGATGGATTTCCGCCGTTATTTCTCATTGTTTACATGTTGGAGTTAATCTTGGTCCTGACTGTGATATAAATAAAGGTGAACTTCACTGCAAAGCACATATAACATCCTAACTCATCTGATGTCACTGTTTTGTCAGTAGACCTTCAGGTCTACATAACACACACCAGGTAACCCCCCACGTCTGTTGCTGATGTTCCAGGACACAGTGTCAGTGTTACATGAACTTCGTCTATTCTGAATACAGTTCAGTTTTAACAGGAAATGTACAATTTCTGCTTGTAAGATGCATACAGCCTTTTTTGCAAAAAACTCACAGCCTTAAAAAACATTATGTATATTTATTTCCTTTTGCAACAAAAGCACATGGTTCGGTTTAGGGATCAAAACCATGTGGTTAGATTTAGAGGGAAAAAAAGCATGTTGTTAGGTTTAGAGAACAAAAGCATGAAGTGAAGTTTGGGGAACAAAAGCATGTAGTTAGGTTTAGGGATCAAAACCATGTAGTTGGGTTTAGGGAACAAAAGCACATGGTTAGGGGTAGGAAACAAACACATGTGGTTAGATTGAGGTAGCAAAAGCACATGGTTAAGTCCAGGAAACAAAATCATGTGGTTGGGTTAAGGGGTCAAAAGCATGTGGTTAGGTTTAGGAATCAAAAGCATGTGAAGGGGCAAAAATCGGTGCCTGGAAGTGGGCCTGTAGGCTCCCGACCTTGTCCACAACGATGCTTCTCAATTGTCCTCAGGTGTCAGTCTGGTACCCTGGATTCAACTAAACAGCACTCAAGAAAACACTGGAGACAGGCAGAGTCCGATGCAATCGAGTTTAATGTGTTCACAAGCCCAACACATACAACTCATCGAGTCAAGCCCCGGAGCTGGACTGAAAACCACTTCTCAGCTCATCTGCTTTTATGCTGGTGAAGACTGGGTGGAGTCTCCACCTCTTTTTGCTAATCCACCCCACTTTAACCCAATCCTATTGGTGGATACCTTTTCCTTTTTGTCCAATCATGAGCAGGCCCGTTTTTAATGGTGTAATACTTTCGCTTTGAGCCTGGAGTTCCCCAGGTTTTCCACCCTTAGCTCCGGATTCACTTTCACTTTATTTTTAAAAAACGTGAATTTTAGGGACTTTCTTTATGCAGCCCCTTGTGCCCTTATGTGCTCTCATGCAATATGAACCTTGAATGTGCATCAGATAATACAAACATTTGAATGTGTGTGTGTGTTATCATTACACAGAGCATGATAGGTTATACTCGAATGCGTGTGTTCTTTAGTATATGGGTACAATGTGAACTCATATTATGAATACTTTGACATGTATATCAATATTTTAACACATATAGATGCACCACACTCAGTATTATAAGAACTTATGCGTTAAACATGGTTATATGATGATCACATGGCTTTGTTTTCTTAATCACCTATGCGTGTAATCATTCTACTTGATCAGGAACTGTCTTTTTACACTACACATGTGGTTAGGTTTAGGGATCAAAAGCATGTGGTTAGGTTGAGGGATGAAAAGCACATGGTTAGGGTTAGGAAACAAACACGTGGTTAGGTTGAGGCAGCAAAAGTACGTGGTTAGGTTCAGGAAACAAAATCATGTGGTTGGGTTAAGGGGTCAAAAGCATGTGGTAAGGTTTAGGGATCAAAAGCATGTGGCTAGATTTAGGGAACAAAAGCACATGGTTAGGGTTAGGAAACAAACACACGTGGTTAGATTGAGGTAGCACAAGAACTTGGTTAGGTCTAGGAAACAAAATCATGTGGTTGGGTTAACCCTTTAAAACCGGCGGGAGCGCCCGCAATCCCATTTGCATATTGATTTTTAAATGCCGGTAGAATTGCAACCAAATAGAGCAATAATTCTTTTTGCATTTAAAACCGGAGGAGTTAGTCTAACTTACCATGCATTCACCATGTCCCAGAGGGCTGTTTCCTTGCATTGACAGGTTTGTAGAAAAACAGTAAAAAGCGCCAAGAACAAAAACATTATAATCCTGATCGCGGGTATTCACAGCACTTCCTATGTTGGACTAAACATCATCACGTTGTGAGCATGAACTGTCACGTTATTTCCTTGCGTGTCTTTCTCGCGACACTACCCGCGGCAACAAGGAGTGACGTCATTTCCCGGGAAATTCCTCTCTTTCTTCCGCGGTAAATATTTCTCTCAGCTTGCAGTAACACACTCGCTCTCATTTTGTATTTTACTCTTTCACAACAACACTTAGATAAACACACACACACACACACCAGACACTCACTCCACACTTGCACACATATATTTATGGAACCGCAACAACACGGATGCGCGAAACGGCTTTTCTCCCGGCGTAAAGTTTTCAAGCTAATTACAGCGTTGGATGAAGATTCAGTCCACTCATCTGGTCCGGATTCTGCCGACAGTGGAGATGACCTCATCCAAGGGAGAGATCCTTCCTATGGCATGTATGTATATATTCATGAAATATTGTTTGTTTATGAGTTAGAGTAAAGAAAATATACGTGTAACACAACTGAAAGCATTTTGCACTAAATACGCACCATTATTGTATTATTCTCATGTTGAACACATCTAACACACTGTGTAACATCTGTATGCAGAGTTGACGATGATGAGGAGGAGGAAGTGGGGGGGTCTCCTCGCCCTGCACACCAGAGGGAGGCAGAGGGGGAGGAAGGAGTCGGCCTCCAGCAAACAGAGGCTCCAGGTCAGAGACACTCCCTGGTGATGCAGCTGGCTGGAGAACCGAAAAGGAGCCTGACATCTTGCCACATGCCCTACCACATTTTCTGCCCAAAAGGAGGCCAGGTGTGCAGCCACCTCTATCACAGTATGTGGACAATCCCTCTCCATCTGAGCTGTTCACGATTTACTTTCACTGGGCTGCCATCGAAACACTGTGTGCCGACACCAATAAAAATGCAACAAAAATATGGCTCATCATGGACAGGAACTGTCACAAGACCTATCACAGCTCCCCTGGTGCTATTGAAAAGTAATGTTTGACTTTGAACTTGGAACTTTGGTTGTTCTATTATAAATAGTTTATTTTGATGTACATGTTGTATTTTTGCTAATTGTGCACAATGTGCATTTAACTTTCGTTTTTGTCACATTTTATAAAAATGAGTGTATCTCAAAAATTAAGTTATGAAAACACTCAAAATAAATTTTCTGTGGTTTGAAAGGATTTTGTGCAACTTTTTTACATTTACAATTTTGAGGGATACAGCCATGATATTTCTGCATTTAGAAAAATATGTGTACAAACAAAAACGATTTTAATTTTTTTTAGTGGTTTATTGCACTTTTTAGCAATTTCTTTCATTAGTATGGACATATGTCCACACATATTATTACAATTTGGGATTTAAGGGTTGTATTGATGTATAGCATATTAAAATACTCCATGGCCCTACAGCAGGTAAAATTGTAAAGATATGCTCTGGCAGACTTGTTCTATGGTAGGTCATAAAGGGTTAAGGGGTCAAAAGCATGTGGTTAGGTTTAGGGATCAAAAGCATGTGGTTAGGGTTCAAAAGCATGTGGTTAGGTTTAGGAATGAAAAGCACATGGTTAGGGTTAGGAAACAAACACACATTGTTAGATTGAGGTAGCAAAAGAACATGGTTAGGTCCAAGAAACAAAATCATGTGGTTGGGTTAAGGGGTTAAAAGCATGTGGTTAGGTTTAGGGATCAAAAGCATGTGGTTAGGGATCAAAAGCACATGGTTAGGGTTAGGAAACAAACACACGTTGTTAGATTGAGGTAGCAACAGAACATGGTAAGGTCCAGGAAACAAAATCATGTGGCTGGGTTAAGGGGCCAAAAGTATGTGGTTAGGTTTAGGGAACAAAAGCACATGGTTAGGGGTAGGAAAGAAACACGCGTGGTTAGGTTTAGGAAACAAAATCATGTGGTTGAGTCAAGGGGTCAAAAGCATGTGGTTAGGTTTAGGGATCAAAAGCATGTGGTCAGTTTTAGGGATCAAAAGCATGTGGTTAGATGGAGGCAGCAAAATAACTTGGTTAGGTCCAGGAAACAAAATCATCAATCAATCAATCAATTTTATTTATAAAGCCCAATATCACAAATCACAATTTGCCTCACAGGGCTTTACAGCATATGACATCACTCTGTCCTTATGACCCTCGCAGCAGATAAGGAAAAACTCCCCAAAAAAACCCTTTAACGGGGGAAAAAAACATGTCGTTGGGTTAAGGGGTCAAAAGGATGTGGTTAGGGTTAGGGATCAAAAGCATGTGGTTAGGGTTAGGGATCAAAAGCACATGGTTAGGGTTAGGAAACAAACACACGTTGTTAGATTAAGGTAGCCAAAGAACTTAGTGAGGTCCAGGAAACAAAATCATGTGGTTGGATTAAGGGGTCAAAAGCATGTGGTTAGGTTTAGGGAACAAAAGCACATGGTTAGGGGTAGGAAACAAACACATTTGGTTAGACTGAGGAATCAAAAGTATGTGGTTAAGTTCAGGAAACAAAATCATGTGGTTGGGTCAAGGGGTCAAAAGCCTGTGGTTAGGTTTAGGGATGAAAAGCATGTGGTTAGGTTTAGGGAACAAAAGCATGTGGTTAGGTTTAGGGATCAAAAGCATGTGGTCAGGGTTAGGGATCAAAAGCATGTGGTTAGATTGAGGAAGCAAAAGCATGTGGTCAGGTTTGAGGAACAAAAACACATGGTTAGTTTTAGGGGTTAAAAGCATGTGGTTAGGGTTAGGGAACAAACACACATGGTTAGACTGAGGCAGCAAAAACATGTGGTTAGGTTTAGTAGAACAAGAGCATGTGGTTGTGTTAAGGGGTCAAAAGCATGTGGTTGGGTTTGGGGAACAAAAGCACATCGTTAGACTGAGGCAACAAAAGCATATGCTTACTTTTAGGGTTCACATGCATGTGCTCAGTTTTAAGGATGAAAACCATATATTTAGGTTAAGGCAACAAAAGCATGTGGTTAAGTTTAGGAAACAAAAGCATGTGGTCAGGGTTAGGGAACAAACACACATGGTTAGATTGAGGTAGCAAAAGCATGTGGTTGGGTTAAGGGGTCAAAAGCATGTGGTTAGGTTTAGGAATGAAAAGCATGTGGTTAGGTTTAAGGAAGAAAAACACACAGTTAGGTTTAGGGGTTAAAAGCATGTGGTTAGGGTTAGGGAACAAACACGTGGTTTGACTTAGGCAGCAAAAGCATGTGGTTGGGTTTAGGAAACAAAAGCATGCGGTTGGTTTAAGGGGTCAAAAGCATGTGGTTGGGTTTAGGGGTCAAAAGCATGTGTTTAAGTTTTGGAATCAAAAGCATGTGGTTAAGATTAAGGGAAAAAAGCACGTGGTTAGGTCTAAGGAAGAAAAGCATGTGGTGAAGTTTAGGAAACAAAAGCATGTGGTTAGGTTTAGGGAACAAAAGCACTTGGTTAGATTGACATAACAAAAGCATGTGATTAGGTTTAGGGAACAAAAGCACGTAGTTAGACTGAGGCAAGAGAAGCATGTGATTAGGTCTTGGGAACAAAAGCATGTGGTTAGGTTGAGGCAACAAAAGCACATGGTTAGGTTCAGAAAATCTGGTGGTGGTCTCTACGGGAAGCAAGCAGCAGATCTCTCCTATTGCCTGCCTGATAGGGACTTTCCAGCCCAGCAAGTTTTGTTGTTACTGGAGGTTGAATAATGCACCTTTTGCAGTGGTATGATTAACCACTTGGCGGTGCTATATACTGATTGCACAGCAGTATATCATACCCCTGCGAAAGGTGCTATTTTAAGTTGGTGTCTGACACCAAAATCACTGACAAAACTATATTATTTGACCACCTGTCACGGGGTGTGATTGTACCCAAATGCAGCACTCCGAGACAGGCAGAAAGTTGGTAACGACCTTTATTTACACACAGATTAATCCGAAACTAGAGTTTGCCAAGAAAATCACTCTTCAGATCTCTCTCACACACAGTCTCTCGGTGCAGGGACCAGGGAGTGGACCGGGCTGAGCAGTTCAGTGGGCTAGCAGTCAGTGGTAATAAAGAGGGGCTTACTGATGATGTAGTTTGGCAAGGGGAGGGATCCAGAACCAGAGGAGCAGTCCAGCTGAGCAGAGCTGACGAGGGATGAGCAGCGGGGAAGTAAATGGCTGAAACGTCGTGACAGGAAAACACTACACATCCACAGGCAGACAGAAACCAGAGAGACGCTGAGGCAGAACTCATGGTCAGGGACAGGCAGGGTCGGTAACCAGGAATCAAGCTGAGGGTGAATGCTGGAAAGTCTTGCATTGAGTCAAAGAACAATCTGGCACTGAGGGAAAGTCCGCAGCGACTTTCCCTTTTCCTCATGCACTCCCTGCATATATATATGCAGGGAGTGCTGATGAGGAGCAGCTGTGTGCACAGGTGAGTGGAGTTAATAATAATAATAATAATAATAATAAATCAATTTTATATAGCGCCTTTCAAGAAACCCAAGGTCGCTTCACAATTGCAAATAACCACAAAATCACACAGACAACCACAATATCACATGACATGAACAAACAGAAAACACAACTAGCTGGTGAAAGCCAGCAGGAAAAGGTGCCTCTTTAGCTGAGATTTAAAAGAGTCCAGAGATGGTGCCTGGCGAATCTCCAGCGGAAGCGAGTTCCAGAGGGTGGGTGCTGCCACGCTTAAGGCCCTGCTCCCAAAGGTTTGCCTTCTAGTACGAGGAATTGAAAGGAGGCCCAAGTCCACAGATCGCAGGTTCCAGGACGGGTGGTGAACATGAAGGAGGTCTGTTAAATACTGAGGGGCGAGGGTGTGCAGAGATTTGTAGGTGAGCAGGAGAAGTTTGCAGGTGATCCGGAACTTAACAGGAAGCCAGTGCAGTTGTTTGAGAGTGGGGGTGATGTGCTGCCAAGGTTTAGTGCGAGTGAGAACCTTGGCAGCTGAGTTTTGAATGTGTTGGAGTCTGCCAAGAGTTTTATTGGTGACCCCGTTGTTGTGGTCTTGGTTTGTGTTAGGTTTGTTTTGGTTTTTTTCTGTCTCTCTCCTTCCCCTCCCCATTCTGTTTTACTCTCCCTGCAGTGTGTGTGTGTGGCAGGAGGCATGGCTGGCTTTCCTCTCTCTCCCTGAGATTCGGCAGACGAGGCACACCTGGCTGCAATCTCCACTAATCAACCCTCCACATAAGCCTGGTCATGACTCCACTCTGGTGCCAGATAATTCCGTCCTGTTCGGTAGTGTCACACGGTTTTTGCAGTTTGTTCTCCAGTGATTCTGAAGAGTTTTGCTGTTTGAAACTTCTCAACTCCTTACCAGTGTTTCTCTTGTGTTTTTTCAGTGTGTGCCTCGCTGCCTGCGTCAGCCACCAGTGCCTCTGCTCTCCAGCGCTTTTTTCCCTGTGTGAAGCTGGATATTTTTTGCAAGCCCGGACGCCTTCCCAGCTCCCAAGCCGGCCAGTCTCCTGTCGCCACCACCTGTGTCTTTTGCCTTTCCTTTTTCATTAAATACCCTCAAACTTCATACCTGTGTTTGTCCCTGCCTCAGTTGGTCCAGAACTCAAACCCGCCCCTCAACACCCGTACACAACGGCATTACAATAATCCAGACATGAGGTGATGAAGGCATGTGTTAGAGTCTCAGCAACAGAGTGGGGAAGTGAAGGTCGGAGTCTGGAGATGTTCCTGAGGTGGAAAAAAGCTGATTTGGTGACGGATTTGATGTGTGTGTCGTAAGAAAGAGTGGAGTCCAAGGTGACACCCAGGTTGCGAACCTCAGAGGACGGCGAGATTGAGGAGCCTTGTGAGTCTTGTGAGCAACAACAAGGAATTCAGTTTTCTGGCTGTTGAGTTTGAGCAGGTTGGTGGTCATCCAGATTTTTATTTCATGAAGGCAATCGATGAGGGACTGTGGAGGGAACTGGGTGGAAGGTGATGTGTTGAGATAGAGCTGAGTATCATCAGCATAGCAATGGAAATCCAACCCATGGCGGCGGATGATCTGGCCAAGCGGGAGCATGTATATGGTGAAAAGGAGGGGGCCAAGGACGGAACCTTTGCGGCACACCATGGACTACGTTTACATGCAGTCAATATTCGGGTTAAGGTCAATATTCCGGTTTCTGAAACATTTGGAATAACCCGTTTACATGCGTGAGCAAACAGGGTTATTCCTGTATACATGGTAATTGTAATCAATTGGAATATCCTGATCAGAACAGCGACGCACGGACAACGTGTCGACGCACGGATAACGTCATGACGCACTGCGCGTCATTTTAGCTTCTTCCTGTATCCAAAAACAACAACGAGGGCAGCACGGCGGATAATGAACAGCCCAGGGCCGGTAGCAGTCGCTTTCGTCGTTTGCGCTTTGGTGCTGGTACTGACCCACCACCAGTACTTGACACTATTCTGTCTCTCTGTCTTCATTAATGGTAGGCGAGAACGTGAAGAAATAGAAAATGGAGCTGGAGCTGTGCCATCCATATCCATGCTACCCGTTTCCACCAGAGCCCCCCGGATACTTTGGATGAAGGTGCGCAGTCAGGACTGGTGGGAACGGGTAGTAATGATGGAGTTCACCGATGCCGACTGGCGTGACAATTTCCGTATGTCGCGTCGATCCTTTACTAAACTTTGCCAGATGATGGAGAGAGTGATGGAGCCCTGTGAAATCACCGTCGCACACCGGTGCCTCTAGGGATGCGTGTTGCTATGGTGCTATATAAACTAGCAAGCTGTGCAGAGTACCGTGTGATAGCCAATCAGTTCAGAGTGCACAAGAGCACCGTGAAGAAAATGGTGTACTTATTCTGCCACGGAATGGTCGATTCTGTTATCAAAACGCTGATCAGAGCACCCACTTTGGAGGAGGCATGTGCCATCGCAGGGAGGTTTGAACGGGACCACTCCATTCCTCAAATCATAGGTATTTATATTTTCTGCTGCTTTAATTTATCTTTTGTCTTGATAATTTGAGTGCAGTGTACTGTACTATGTGTGTAGGCTACTGTGTACTATGTATGTAGGTATGTCTTCTTGACCCTGAATCTGTATTAAAACACTTTTTCTATTTATAGGCTGTGTGGACGGAGTCACATCCCTTGTTTGCCTCCCAGTGATGGCTACAGGGACTTCATAAATAGGAAGGATGGCCCTCCTATGTCCTCCAGGAGTCTGTGATGACAAATACTGGTAAGCCTTTTACCATGCTTTGCTTAGGTATTTAAGCTTAAGATGATGTAAATGACTGTAAATGGTGTATCATATTGCTGCTGAGAGACATACTCCTACCACTGTAAGCTATAATAGAACCCCTTGCATCTATTGAATGTATTACACGTAGGGCTGGGCAATTAATAAAATTTCATTTTCAATTACAATTTTGGCTTCCAACAATTATGAAAACAAGATATTTGAGATAAAAAGATTATTGCGCCACGCTCTAGGTTTAGGGTTTCTGGAGAAAGCTTTAGAGGTTCTGGAGGAGGTTTTATGGGTTCTTGAGAAGGTTTGAGGAAGTTTTTGAGGTTCAAGTTAAAGTTCAAGGAAATCCACTGTTAAAAAGACAGTTAAAAAAAGATCACATGGATACATCATGTTTCCAAAGTCAACGATTAATCATGTTAAATAATCATGATCTCAATATTGACCAGAAAGAATTGGGATTATGATTTTTGCCATAATTGAGCAGCCCTAATTACACTTTGATTGACTCTGATCATTTTGCCACAGCTTCTGGGGTGTGAGCTGCAAAATGCCTGGTTCTGCGCATGACGCCAGTGCCCTCAAGCAGTCCGATCTGTTCCGGAATGCCCACCTCCTCCCAAAGGTAGGCTATGCATGTAGACAGCATCTGAAAACTTGTCTGGTTGCTAAATGTTACTGGTATGTTACTTAATTTTACATTAATCTTGTTAAACCAGAGTTTTTATGCATGCCATGAAATGACAAGGTGTTTTGACAGGATTTAGGACACTAATGGCGAAGCTTAACATTTCCAATAAGGTTTTAAAATTCATATCCCAATATCCCATTTTAGAGAGCTGTGCAGATCCAGGGGCAGGATGTGGATTTCTTCCTGCTCGGAGATCCTGCTTACCCGCTGATGCCTTGGCTCATGAAGGGCTATCTGCAATCTCCAAGACTGACACCACAGGAGGAATCCTTCAATGTGTATTTGAGTTCTGCTAGAACTTCTATTGAGATAGCATTTGGTAGACTGAAATCTCGTTTCCGTGTTCTCTTGAAGCGCAGTGATTTTCATTTCACATTTACACCATACATGGTTGCAACATGTTGTGCTCTGCACAATTTTTGTGAGATGGAGAAGGAGCATGTGAATCCCAGATGGGCAGAGGATGCAGCATCTGTGGGAAGGCAGTTTCCACAGCCTGTGCCACAGGCCAGTACAACATCCACTGGTGCAGCCACAGCCATCAGACGGGCACTAACTGATTACCTTGCTGCACGTGTCCCACTCCGTAGGCGCTTATAGGAGAGGAGGAGAGAGAGGGAGGAGGAGAGAGAGAGAGAGGAGGGGAAGAGAGATGAGATGAGGGAAGAGAGGAGGGGAGAGGAGAGATGATGGGAGAGAGAGGAGAGATGAGGGGGGAGAGAGAAGGGAAAGTAGATGGATCTAAGCTACTGATTTGTTACTTGGCATTGTAGTAGGCTTTTTTGAGGGTCTTCCAATGTTTATCTGTTCTGGAGTGTGTATGAAACTAGCTTCACAAAGTTTGTTGCTCACTACTTATGAGAGACAGAGGAGAAGAAGAGAGTATCTCAAAGTTTTGTTTACAATTTCTAATAGAAGTTCAATACATGTAAAGTTTCAAGTAACTTTTATTTAAAGTTTGTAATACAAATAAAATATTTTCACATAAAAATAACTCTGGTTTTGTTTTTACAATGAGGTACAAATAAGGGGCAACTTGTAGTTGCAGTAAAAATATGGAGCAACTTGTTGCAGAATATTTTCAAATGTGTGGAACAAAGTGCTTCAGAAAATGTTTTCTAATAAAAAAATACAATAAGGTGCAACATGTAAACATTTTACAAAAATACTTTTAAGTGTACGTGTAAAAAAACGTACAAAGATACTTTCAAGTGTAAGGAGAAGTGCAACGGCCATTATGGAATAACAGCAGAACAACAAAACTGTGAAACTAGTGTCCCAACAATCATAAATGAGGTAGATCGAACCTTCTCAAAACTTGGTCATTTTTTAGCAAACCTCGATCACTTCAGACTGAGGTGTTTGGGTATGGGTTACGATGTGGAGGTGGGGCACTACCGGAGTTGGCAGAATCTCAAACCTTGGTCACCAACGTCAGCTTCACCTTCAGACTGAGGTGTGTTTGGGTATGGGTTACGATGGGGAGGAGGGGGAAGCCCATAGTTGTCGTAAGTGTTGTTGTACGGGGTATACATTGGCTGAGGCTGAGACGGAGTAAACATAGGCTGGGGCTGAAATGGCTGCTGCAATAGGGTACCTAACCCTGTCAGTAGTTGGGAGACTAACATTCCCATTGAGCGGCTTGTTTCAGTGATCAGTCGAGACATGAGTGCGTCATCCCTAGCGTGGCTCAACTGCCTCTGCTGCTCAATCCATTGGTTCTGTGCGTGCTGCATTCTCTCCATGAACTCTTGTTGTTGAGAAAGTGAAGTAGTCCCACGGGGCCTGGACCTGCGACTTGACCCACCTAGAGCAGACAAGACAGACCTTAGCTCGCACCATCAGCTATACTACATGATATAGCTTTTTTTATCACTATATCAAAGTGACCACTAAAGAAACGGATTATAAAGTATTTTCAGACATTACACAAGGAAGAGGATGAACTTAATGTTACAATACTATGCTCTAACCAGTTATGCCTTAATAATAAGATGCTGAAATCTTACCCGGAGTAGCCGCAGTGGAATTTGATGGCTGTGTAGACTGAGGAGGTGCAGTGGCATTGGATGGCTGTGTAGAAAGTCCACTTGCTCCATTCTCTGCATCAGGGCAAAAAAAAACAAAAACATAGAAGCTTAATTTATGGATCTCAAAAGTTGGATAGTGTTAGAATAGTTGGGAAGGTTATTGTTCACACACACCTTATATGTAAGCAGGCAGTGATTTCAATCTTAAAGCGATACTCCACTTTGTAATCGATTAATCCACCAAATATGTACTCACCTCATGCTGATGTGATGATGGGTGAAGATCTTCAGTTCACAAAACAATCATGGCGTTTGAGGAGAAAGAGAGTAGCAGCCTCATCCAGTACAATGGCAGTGAATGGGCGAGGCTGCTACGCTCTTTCTCCTAAAACTCCAGGACTGTTTTGTGAACTGAAGCTCTTCACCCATCATCACATCAGCATAGGGGTGAGTACATATTTAGTGGATTAATCTTACAAACTGGAGTATTGCTTTAAGTATATCACATCTGCTCAAGGTATTACCTATAAAGCTAACAGCTTACCTTCGTTATCATCATCTTCTTCAAGATCAAGTGAGCCACTTCCACTTGTTACGTTGCTTGCTGTAGACACAGGGGTGGCTGGCTCTCCAAGGTCTACATCACCCTCTGCCAAGTAGCAAAAATCAGAAGTCAGAACAGTGGGGGGGACACGGGTTTGGGCTTGACACTCATTTAGACTGACTAACATTCATTTATATTACTTTGATGTTTATTTTCCTTATTTGTTTATTTGTCAGGTACAGTGCATAATAAGTGACCTGTAAACATGCCGGAAAAGGCTAGTTTTCATTCACAGTCCCTGGCCAGATATATGTTGTAACATATACTTAAACACATAACATGCAACAGATTGAACAATGAGGCATGTACTAGGCAGGCAGGCAGTTACAAAACAGACAGAGGCAGCAGTTGTGGTAACTAATGTGTACAATTTTTATTACTGACGTTAGTTTGCTAGCTAACTTACTCAGCTAAGGTGAGCTAGCTAACGTTAGCTGACCTACCTTGGTCGCTTTCATCAGGTTGTTCTTGTTCATCCTCAAAGCCGACATCAACCCCGCTGTTTTGGGCAGTAGTAATGGGTCTTTGCCCGAAAATCTCATCCATTATGTCGAACTGGGGGAAGGTAGATGGGTCGGACCCGCTAGTAGCGTTTTGCCTCTTGGCCTTGTAGTACGCCTTTTTCAGCGTCTTCCAGCGGTGCTTGATCTGGTCTGGCGTTCATACAAACCCTGCTTCGCGTAACTTTTCGCTCACTTTCTTGTATATTTCGCTGTCCCGGTACTTTCTACCGTCTACAAATGACATGATATTCATATATTTCACCACATTTACCAGGTGACTTGTCTCCTCCTCGCTCCAAAAGTGTGGTGTCCTCCGTTTCGCCATGTTATCAACAAGTAGTTCCTGCACTCAAAAGACCAAGATTCCTTGCGAATAGAACATGCGCAGAACTCAAATTAATGTTCCGTTCAATGGGGATATTCCGACAGGCGTATACATGACCAAATATTCGGGTTAGAAAAGGAGTAACCCAGGGGTCATATTCGGGTTTTTAAAAACCGGAATATGAGCATATTCCGGTTTTTCATGGTGTTTACATGGCCGTGCGCAACTGGGTTATTGCTAATATTCCGGTTATGAAAGGGTTATTGACTGCATGTAAACGTAGTCATGGTTAACTGGGGCAGGGTGAGAGCTGGATCCATTGAAGGTGACAAACTGTTTCCTGTTGGATAGGTAGGAATAAAACAAGGACAGTGCAGAACCGGTGAGACCAAGGTGGGTAGAAAGGCAGTTGAGAAGGATGGAGTGGGAAACAGTATTGAAAGCTGTGGTCAGGTCCAGCAGAACCAGGATACTGATGCAACCAGAGTCAGCAGCCATCAAGAGGTCATTTGTGATCTTAACCAAGGTGGTCTCTGTGCTGTGGTGAACCCTGTAGGCAGATTGAAAGGTTTCGTAGATGTCATTGTTGGACAGGTGATGATGGAGCTGGGCAGCAACTGCTTTCTCAAGGATCTTGCTGATAAAAGGGAGGTTGGAGATCGGCCGATAGTTGCTGAGGTCAACAGGGTCCAAACCCACCTTTTTAAGGATGGGAGTGACAGAGGCGGTTTTAAGACTGATTGGAACAGAACCAGATTGAAGGGATGCATTAACAATGTCCACAATGCATGAGCAGACAGAAGGTAGGCAGGCCTTGACCAGAGCAGTGGGCATGGGGTCAAGGGAGCAGGTGGAGGCCTTGGCTTTGGTAACTAGCTCAGTGATCAGAGTAGTGTCAACTGGGGTGAAAGAAGAAAGGGAGGGACATGTAGCAGGGAGAGCAGCCTCTCCCTGCCACAAGTGGAGTTGTCTTGATAAGGGGCGTGGCTGGGAGGTAGAGTGGAAAAACACAGGGAGACCAGGGGAGCATAATGCAGGCTGTGACACCATCACCACCAGTGCGCCAACAGAAAAAATATCCCCCAAAGACTGTTTTTTGTTATGTTATTACAAACTACATTATAGAAGGGTGCCAGTGATTGGCACATCTGGGACCATGCCTTATCATGTCCGGTGCGTTCCATTAATACACCTGCAACGTCTGTAGTGTATCCTGTTCTGCTTGTGCCTCCTAAGGCTGCCTGAAAGCAGCTGGGATAGGGAGCTGGCCTCCGGTTTGTTTTCCTTGTCCTGGTGATCAGCATATCTGGGTGATATTATTGGATGTGTTTCCATTCACATCCCCTACAATTGCAGAACAACACCAGCACACAGTCCTGTTCTTATGCATGACTCTCTCTGGTGCTGTTGTAGCTGACCAGCACACCGGGAACCAGCAGGTGGGTCCTCCAGCTCCGGTGTATTAATTTGTGCTCGTCATAGTTACTTAACTGCAAGACATTCTGTTTGTTGTGCTAACTTCAATATTTGTTTATTGTGTTTCATATCATCGGCCCACAAATATTTATCCATATCTCATAATTATCAGACTTTTATCCTCTGCCGGACCCTCCCTGTGTCAAAGGCTATTCATTTATTTTAAAACGTTTAGGCTATTTAATTGTTATATATTGTTATATATCATCATGCTATTATTAATAAAAGCGGGGATTTTAATACAAAGTGATAATCACTGTATATGATTGCATGAATGGGTCAGACCTGCGCAGCACTGGATTTGTAATGAACTGTAATAAACTGGAGCTTCTGTGATTTGTTTTGCTGCTGTGAAAAAAACATGACAATGTTCCAACAACTATTGGATTGATTTCCATAAATTTTCATTCAAACATTCATGTTTTCCTCAAGACAAATTGTGAAAACTTAGGTGATCCCTCAACCTTTTATCTAGTGCCATCATGCAGTCAGTATTCTAAGTTGTCTTGTACTTTGATTTATGACAATACCTGCAAAATTAATGACACTCCAGCCTCAGCTGTATTCAGTGGTGACCATGGTAAACATTTAACCTTGTGAACATCATCTTGTTAGCACTGACATCATGACAGGGGCGCCGCCAGGAATTTTGGACCCCATGAAAAAAAATCACATTGCCCCACAATGTGTGTGTGTGTGTGTGTGTGTGTGTGTGTGTGTGTGTGTGCAAGCTGCTAAAATAAATTGCCCTTCATGGGAATATTGAAGTCTGTATCTATAGATGTCATTTAGCGGCCATAATTCAATCTAAATGAAAGCATCTAACGGGATTATTTTAATATTGCCTGTAACTTTAATACAGGCTGAGTTATGCTACTTAATGTTTCCAACTGTCCAGCATCCAGTACAGACAGTTGTAGGCTGTTTTTGTTTCATAATGATCATTATGTGGAAAAATAATTTGTTTGAATTTCTGTCATTAGAAAATATTTCGTTTTCTATTTTGTAATGGTAAAAAAGAGCAAGAGAGAGACTCCCTGCAACGATGCTAACTGGCATGTCATTCAACACAATGTTGCTCACCTTCTTCATTGGGACGGGGAGAGGTAAAGTTATGGGGAGCCAAGACTGCTGCTTCTTACTCATCTGTTGCTGAGTCTGGTAAAAGGGGCAGGGACAACTGATTTAATATGAATACCATGCTAAGTATTTATCTGCACTGATTAAATGTAGGTTAAAAAGGAGTGAAATGTAGGCTAACACTAGTCTGTAGCTAGCTTATTTCACTATGGACATTAAGCTAACAGGTTCATGTTTACCACTCACAGACTATAGGCTACCCACCTTTCTTGGAGAAAAACTGGATCACATATTGACACCCTTTCTTTTGCCTCTCCTCTCTCTCCTTTCTCTCTTTCCTTTTTGGAAAACTGGATTTAGTACTAGGTAGTATGATGATGACTGTGGTGTTCTAGCGCAACTGCTGACTGCTACTAGGCACCGTCACCGTCAGTGCGCTAAGACAGGACCAAACCATTTCATGCAGATACAGGGGGGTGGTCAGTCAATATGTTCACTTTTTGGTCAGTGGGGATATTTAACTTTTACTGCCCAAAACAAGTAAAAACAAAGAGATCATTAATTTTATTACTAAATTTGAAATATATATATATATATATATATATATATATATATATATATATATATATATATATATATTCTTATATCTTATTTTTGGGGCCCCTGTCACTCAGGGGCCCTTGGAATCGTCCTAACTTTTCTCCCCTATACGCGCCGCATGAGCATGTTACCATGCTGCCTTAAGTTTTTAACTCAAAGCAGTGGCCAGCCTCAGAGAGCTGCTAGCATGGCTATCTCTTGTTTCTTTTTGCTTTCTGTTTAAAGAAGAACTGGAACAATTGTTTTTGGTAAATATTCTTGAGAATGTGACCATCTTGTTGGAATAACACAAAACCTATCAGGAATTCCAGCTTTACGTGCAGTGTCTATGTGTGCCCCCCCATTGAGATCGTTCAACCTAATAACACGACCATGCAGAAAGGGTGATTAAAATGTGAAGTGTATAATACAAATAAATCACAAAGCATTTGCCAAGCTTAAAGTTTAATACATTTAGAAGTACAGACACAGTTTGTACCAAAGCAACATAAAAATCAGCACCCAAACATTCATTCAAACAGCACCTTGGGCACTGAAAAGAGTTAATTTCTGTTAAACAACTGTGCCCTTGTTTTTGTTTCTGTTCCTGCCCATTCTCTCTTTCTTCCCCACAGTAAAGTCCCCTCATCGAGGTGGATGCAGTAGCCAACCTCCCAGTAACCCCACTCTTTCCTCACCCTCCTTTCCCTGTTGCTCTGCTATTGATGATGCCATGCATGTATCATAAAGCTGTGGTAGAAAAACTTTAGACTCAGGAGAAATAATTGAGGGGCGAAATGGCCTGCAGAAAATAAAGGGATAAACTTTGAACTTGCAACTCAGCAAGGTTTATTTGTCAGATGTAAGCCTTTCCTGTAAAAAAAATACCCACAAGTTAAACTTCATGGACTAATCCAACTTGACAGCACGCTTAGTGTGATGAGAAGTTCAGATGCCCAAAGCCAGTGGAAGGAAAATAGGAGGGAAAATAAAAAGGACAAGAGGTGACTTTCAAAGTTGTTTTGCTAAATTAACAGCAAAAATGTCCAGCAAACACTGGCAATGAAGTGAGATGGGAAGTATATTAACGTTCGGAAAGTTACACTGATGTAACCTTTCTTTGCATTCTGGGGAAAGGTTACCGGGAATTGCTTTGGGGATTGTAAAAAGCACACAAAGGGTGGTGAACACTTTCAAAAATGTGAAGAGATGGCACAACCTGGCAGAAAGAATTAAGTTGCAACAAAAATCGATGCAATAAACCAGAACGTAATATTGCAATGAAAAGCTTGGAAATGGATGGAGAAGACTCCTTTCTCTTGTCAGTCATTTCACAATGTGTCATCTACGACTGCCTGTGCTTGCAGTCATTTTAACTCAGTAGAGATTTAAAAGGCTGGACGTGGAGGAACTGATAACAGCGTTTCTCAGTTCGAACTGCTAGAGGGTGAAATGGTAAATCTGAATATCCGCACCTTCTGTAAGATAAAGAGCTTCATCTCCTGAATTTACCTTTGAAATGATGTTGATTCAGCATTATTACAGCTAAAGATAATGCATGATGAATATAATACGTATGTGTGAAGTGTGTATTCTCCTATACAAGAGATCTGTTTTATTTTCCTGATGACACACCTTTTCATTTAGTTATGGCACAAATGTGATCATACAGTGACACTAAAAACAGCAACATGTTTGTTCTTATTCTTTTAATTCTCTGAGACATGCGCAGTTCACATTTCACTCGGAGCAATATGTTAAACAGCTGCTCAGAGGCTACTGGGGCTAAAATGGATCTCTCTGCTGAGAACCTCCAAAATATGGAGTCTACTGTCACACATACACATACACACACACACACATATCCTGCCCCTAGATTCAACTTTCCAAGGCTTAATGGGAAACCTGATTTTCAAGCAGTGCCAAAGGCATGTCGCCCTGACTAAACTAACTCTTTCTAGTGGGGGGAAAAACAGGAAGGGTGAGGAGAGGATAGAGGAAGAGTTCAGAGAAGGAGGAATGAATACAAATGCAAAATACAAGATCTTAGCAAGAATGTGCACGGCTAATGAATAACAAGATGAGCTTATGAGGATTTCTAGGTCAGAACTGAAATGAATGGCATGTTTCATATTTAGCACTAGAGTAAAGGAGAACAAGCTGATGTCTAATGTAGTGAAGAGCTTCAGAGCAATCGGTCACTTGGTTTCCTTTTTTGTTTCTCAAGACACATGGTTGTGAAAATTAGAAAAGCTGTCTTTGATCAGAACAGCTTGATTTCCGCAATATCAAATAAACTTTCATACTGACTTAAAGGTAAACATGTTCTTGTTTAAAGCTGAGATGTTTATAGGGCTACACCATTCCGAAGAACCAAGACATGATCCAGAACACAGTCAGGTCATGTTATAGTGCTCCTTATCAATGTAAGTCAGTTTTATGTACATATGTCAGGGGTGTCAAACTCATTTCCGCTGGGGGGCCGCATACAGCCCAATTTGCGTCAAGAGGGCTGGACCGGTAAAACTACAGCCTTTCCTTTCTTTTAGTGTAAGGAATTACAAACACAATTAAAGCTCTAAGCAGCGAAAAACGGGCCTTCGCACCTTCACGCAACTCGGGGGGCTGGCAGGATGCCTTCTGACCTGTCAGTTCATATCTGTCAAAGTTAGACATTGCATGCAGGAGTGACTTGGCATATCCTTGATACAGTGCTGGAATGACATATTTCACATTTTATATCACTTCCTCATTTCACTAGAGGGAGTTGGAGAGCGCACTAATTATACATCATGTTTTTATACATCAAATATACACCACAGCATTTAATTTTCAAATAAATCAAAAGATAAGCGTTTGATGACACCTACATCCTGTCACCACTAGGTGGCACTATGAGTATCAGGAAATATGGTCATATAAATGTTTTCGGGACAGGAAGAATATGAATCATGTGAAGTTTGATGGAGATTGGACCCTTTACGCCAAAGTTATAGCAATTTCCTGTTTCATCAAAATCAAACCCTCCACAGCATACATAGACACTAATGATATGTCATGTTTGTGTACATCAAATAAAGACCACAGCATTGAAATTTCAGGTTAATCCAAAGATAAGTGTCTGATAAGAAGTACTTTCTTACACCACTAGGTGGCGCCTATCCCAGCTGACATTGGGCAAGAGGCAGGGTACACCCTGGACAGTTCGCCAGACTATCGCAGGGCTGACACATAGAGACAGACAGCCATTCACACTCACATTCACACCTATGGACAATTTAGAGTTATCAATTAACCTAGTCCCCAGTCTGCATGTCTTTGGACTGTGGGAGGAAGCCAGAGTGCCCGGAGAGAACCCACGCTGACACGGGGAGGACATGCAAACTCCGGACAGAAGGGCTCCCACACCCGGGATCGAACCGGGAACCCTCTTGCTGTGAGGTGACAGTGCGAACAACCACACCACTGTGCCGCCCCGGCGCTAGGATTATCAGGAAAAATGGTTATGTAAATGTCTTTAGGGTGGGACTCATATGAATCATGTGAAGTTTGATGGAGATTGAACCATTTACGCCCAAGTTATTGCAACTTCGTTTTTCATGGTGAGACCTCAAGATTCAAAACTCGGCAGCAGGCGCGCCATTCAATATTGGGCAAATCCTGTGATAACTTTTGATCACAATGTAGTCAGGCTCACATAAAACAAATTTGGAGCCAATCTGATTAAATCTGTTGGACAAGTTCGTTAAATCACAACAAGTGTGAAATGCCAAAAATGACCATGGAATTCAAAATAGCCGACTTCCTGTTGGGTTTAGGCAAGGGTTCCAAGAGGCTTTTTTGTACGTGACAGAATGTTACAGGTGCCTAACAAGTTTCATACATACAGGTCAATCCAGCTTAGGGGGCTGCTTAATTGAAATATTCTAGGGGGCGCTGTTGAGCCATCTTGGTGCATCGAAGCACAAAAATCACATCAGACAACAGGACTTGAGACTTCTGATGTGAATGCCACATTTGGTGAGTTTTCAAAGCATCCCTTGTCCCTTCAAAACGACATCATGTTTAATGGCGAACAAGGCGGCGCCATGGTGACAGCGTTTGATGAAAACTCAAAAGCTTCATTTTTAAGTATCATCAAGGTCTAAGGACTTAGATCAGCAAATTTGAGGTGGGTCTGATTAACCCGCTAGAAGAGGGACATCACAGAATGAACAAAGTAACTTTCTGTTGCCAGTAGGTGGTGCTATGACAGTGATTCAAATTTCCTCTGTAGACATTTTCAGGAATGGACTCTCATCATATGTGTTAAGTTTTGGAAAGATATGCCGACTTGGAGTCAAGTTACAGCAACATTTATCATCACTACGAAAATTCACCGCCATGCCATGGCCACGCCCTTTGACGAAAACTCACAGTTCCCACAATAAAGCATCATCAAGGTCTTATGGCTTCATTGACCAAGTTTGAAATGGATGTGGTCAACTTTGTAGGAGATATTCATCAAAGTCTAAAACATGGCATTTCCTGTTGCCCATAGGGGGCACTATAATTATCATTATTATATAACAGTTAGTTCCGACCGAGTAATCTGATTGGATGAGAGGCATTCCATGAGTGCTTATATAGAGTACAACATCGCTGGGACATGTAACAGTAAAATTACTCTGCTCACAGGTGTTATAAATATAATTAAAGCTGCAAGCAGCTGTGACTGGGCCCTCGCTCTCCCGCGCCACCGCGGGGGGCCAGCAGCACGCATCACTGAAGCAGTTATGTGCAAACTCAGAGTAAGTTAACCCTGACGTGGTGTGACATTTTATCTTCGTACTCCAAGAAAACCCCTATGGGGAGGGTTTTTTGAAAATTTCAAGGGGGACTATAGAGGCATTTTGTCCCCCCCATGGGCGACGTCCCTATCAGATGTAAGAGCTTGCCATTCTTGACCTGTGTATCAATTTTGTGAGGATATGAGGTCGCTGAAGCCATCAAAAAGCAACTGATTTGGTGGTGAGGGCGGTGTCATAGCCGCCACACCCCTTGACAAAGAGAAGAGCTTTTAATAACTTTTGATCAGCATGGTCTCAGCGGCTGAGGCTGCCGAGCAACCAGGGGCTGCGGGGAGATCCAGAGCAAGCATGGATTGGTGGTGTAAATGTGGGGCTTACTGGCCACTTTATTAGGTACACCTGTGCAATCTAATACAATCCAGTACAACAGCTCTGCCACACATTGTACGTTTACAAAGCTTTTACATTTTCAGCTTTTGTCAGAAAGGTGATTATTCTGCTTTATTATTGAGGTCGTAGTGGGTGGTGTTTGTTTACTGGACTGCAAGATGGTTACGGTAAAAATATCAGTGCCAGAGGCGGTCCTGGCTAGTTTTACGCCCTGGGCGAACCATCCCTCGGCGCCTCCCCCAACTCCCCAACCCCCCACCTCTCCCCACCCCCCACAGTACGATACCAGTGAAAGTATCACGGTTCTGAGTAGTATCACGAAACCACGGCAAGAATGATGCAGATGTGCCTTTTGTCATTTATGAAAAGGTAAATCACTTTTCTATAATACATCATTGATATTTCAATGGAATAAATTACTTATTGACTTATTCATGCTTCAAAAACAGCATCAATAAGTGATTAACCCTATGGGCCCCAGGCGTTTTTGGGGTATTTTTACTGCCTTTACTCCTAAGCTCATATCACAGTCATTATAAAGGCTACATACACATGCTATATCTTGTTGTTTTCAGGACAATGTGGGCTATCCAGATTTGCCATCATTTCATGTCCTTCTATGTGCCTGTATTTTATATAAATTTGTATATCAATGAAAAAAACAAATCCGTGTTACTAAATTCTTACATTTTTACATGTATCTCACCATAGCAAGTTGGAAAAAGACATATTCTGCCATTTATGAAGAGGGGAGACTCTCTGGAATCTGGCATTATAAGAACCATGATGCTGGGACATTCTGTCACTTCACAGCTGTCCAAAACATGTGGTTTGTACCAGGCGGACATGATTGCCAGTATTTTTTCATTATTGCAAGAAATTCCATTGACTCATTCACAAGTCAAAAATGTGTTTTATCTGAAAGAAACATGCAATATTTACATCTAAGATCATAGAAAAATAGTCAACCAAGTGCAATGATGTCCTCCAAGATAATATTTGCCACTTTGTTTGCAGTAAACAAAAATTTGGGCACGGGGGGTGGGGGTGGGGGTGGGGGCAAAGCTGAAGCGGCTGGTCTTGTCATACAAAGTTTGATGGAGTGTCAACTGGACAATATGGAGATATTTGCATCTTGAAAGCTTGACTACAAATGTGGATAAACAGGGAGAAACACACGCAAGCCTAAGACGTGGTAAGATACGATATTCCTCACTATATGAAGTGACTGATAACAAGATCTGTATAATGGGCTGTAAAGAAATTTGTCAGGTTTTTATTTTGTAGACAATTAATCTGGATTTTTAGCATGATGGGATGACAGTACAATGATGTGTGTGGTATCTCTGCTCCTGCGCTTTCATGTGATATGCGTGGCATTTCTGTGCGAGCCTGCATTCGCGAGTAATCCATCCAAGAGTAATGTGTGTGCAGAGCTGTATGAAAGCTCTGTTATACATCATGTTAGTGTAACTTCATCATTTTTTTCGCTGTGAAAACATTGGACTACCGACAACTACCGACAACTTGGCCTTGTCAGAAAGCTACAATTCCGCTGTTTCACGTGATATGCGTGGCTTCTTGCTATGATGCACAGTCGCGAAGAAAATCAATAGAGAAGAACAGGTGTGAATTTGGACGCACTATGCGTCGTTCGGGCCCATAGGGTAGGGCGGATCAAAATAAAAAAAAATAAATAAAAATCAACCAGCCACCCTCCTCCCCTGAAAAGTAACGAACAGTCCCTAAAGTGCGGTGAGGTTTGTAGGCTGTTACTGACACAAAGAGAGAAATGTGAATGGCTCGTTTCTCCTCTGACACGCCACATACCTGCGCCACTGCTCAGTTGTCCAGGTACTACTGGGCAGTCATGACACCAACGAAAGAGGAAATTACTGGACCTGGAGACGGGCTTGTGTGTCGCCGGTAAGCCGTTATCTTGCGTTTGACAGCTGCTCTCATGTTCCCTCCTTTTGTGAAGGTCTTGTTGCCGTCCTCTGCATACCAGGCGTCATATGCCCTGCGGCGTATTCCCCCGACATTTGTTCGGAATATTTCAAAACGTCTAGCTTTAAATGAACACTGAAGTTGCATCTTGTCGCCATCTTATCTGTTTACAATCAGCTGAGAGTGCGCAACTCAAATATCGGATGCATGTTTAATATGATGTGCATTCAGTCTGACACTGTCCAAAATTCAGGGAGACGTTAAAATCAGTTTAATCTGTGGCCACTGCAAAGTGAAATAATGTCTTGAGTGATTATCATCTGTGATAAATACCAATAGATTAATGAATACATTATTCCTCAGCTGTGGTACCAACACCGTCAGGCGGACGTGGCAGCAAATCCGCACCAAGCATAAAAACATCATTCAGAGTGGTATGTAACCGCTTCATTGTGTTCTCCACAGTGTGTGGTTAATATACTGTGTCAAATTTTAAAGTTGCAATACTGTCCTCAGCGAACAGAAAAAAAAAAGAAATGTGGAAGACAGGAGGGGGGCCAGCTCCTCCGCAGTACACCACGTCAGAGGAGCTGGCCCTCGCAAACAATGAGGGGAGGCCCATCATGGAGGGCATAGAGGGGGGCATAAAATCTGACCCCTGTGCCAGCAGCTCCCAGCATCACCTGTATGTCCAGGGTATGTATGGAGCCTTTGGTGTAAAGAACTCAATGCCTGTTTTGTGTGGCTTTGAGATGTGAAAATATCTATAACAATATCTGTCTACGTCTAATTTCTAGTTGAAGGAGACACAATGGTGTTAATGGAGCCACCGCCACATGTCCCTTGTGACCCCTCCCAGTGGTAAATATCATGGCAATTTGTCAAGCACTCTCAGTCAGGTTTGCTGTGCAGAATTCACATCATGCAGTGCTCTCCAATTGTTGTTCAGGTGGAGATAGATGACGAGGACACACTGTCTGTGTACTCAGAGAGGCCTTTAGGGGTAAATATACCTTTATCACTTAATTCTCGAATTTCTCCTTTAATCATGTAACCAAGCTTTGTTGCCCACTTATTTCACAGGGAGGAAGACCTCCATCAGTCCCCTCAGCCTACGGCCTCCACCTCGAGGCAAGCTAAAAAGCAAAATGTAAGGGTTTTATCATTTCTAGAAAAGTGAGCACCATGCTAAGTGAATCATGAACACAGTCCGACACCAACATGACTGAAAACATTAGTCATCTCTGCTGCTGAAGGTCTTTAAACTAAACTGCTCATACAGGTAGGAGCAGATACCATCCGAGCCCTCTACAAGAGGAACCTGGAACTTGATAATGAAAAAAAAGAACTGGAAATAAAAAAGCTCAAATTAGAAATTGGCATCCTGGAGATGAAGAGCAAGGTATTGTTGTGAACTGCAGTTTAAAATATTTTAGTTAGGCACAACTGACACTGTAAACTCATGACACTCTCTCTCTCTCTCTCTCCCCAGCACATGCAAAGACAATTAAATGAATAGATGGAACATTCAGCAAGTGGGTGATTGATTGTGTTTATTGCTGTGGTTGGTGTTAGGTGAAAAACTGGTTGGTGATTGCTTGTCTGATTGCCACACCAGACGGTTGGTCCAGGGTGATGGGGTCAACGACATCTGGTGCCATGAGTGGCACATGGGGTGTTCTCTCTTTTCTAATGGTTGCTATATTGTGCAGCACGACACAGGCAGTGATTGTCTCACATGCCCGCTCTGGGGACACCCTCAGGCCGTGCAGGCAGTTGAATCTGGATTTGATGACCCCAAATATCATCTCTATCCTGACCCTGCACTTACTCAGAGCCGCATTGAAGCGACTCTGAGATGGAGTGTCAGGGTCAGGATAGGGGGTCATCAAATACTTTGTGAGGGGATAGCCCTGTCCCCACGAGCAGTCCATCAAAGAGCCCTGTTAATAAAGTGAGAGGAAATCACGTCATCATTGCTGACAATCAAGAATTGACTGTCTCTGGAATATCTGCTGTACCTTGCTCAAACTGGTGACCCAGCAATGACTCTCTGAAGATTCTGGAGTCGTGGACGGATCCGGGCCACCTTGCCTCAACACTTGTGACCATGAGTTGGTGGTCACAAGTCATCTGCAACATGCATTTCAGGTTAATTTCACAATGACAGCACTGAAAAGGGGAACTAGTGAGTTCTTTTAAAGGAGACTCAAAAGGCTTATTAAGTGTGATGAAGAACTATAATAAAATGTGCTACGGGTGAATATTTCTGATACATATGCATACTACTGTGCAACACAATTAATATACCTGCATGCAATGTACATATGTGCCACCAGTCACCACACAAAAATGATACCAAATAATTTACCTGGACATTGATACTGTGAAAGGATTTCCTGTTGACAAAATCACCTTCATGTTCACCCAAGGGCCCTGTGATGGGGACGTGGGTGCAATCAATTGCACCTAGGACCCTGGGGAATCCTATTAAGGAATGTCATCTATATATTACATTTCACGCGAGTGAACATCATACAGCTTAGAATAGGGAAATAGTAATGTATACTACCGGCTATTTTGTAGAACGATTCTTTCACAGTTAATGTAAGAAATGACTGGGGAACACCACAAACATATTCAGTCTCTCAGTGAGAGCAAGAACAACTTATGCGTATAGCGCGGCAGACTGTGTTCTTGCTGAGATTTTCAGCATCACCGACTGAATGCATGTAGGTCCCCATGGCGAAAAAACGTAGTGCCACACACACTGTCTGTCCAACCGTGAGCGCACAGCTTCTCTTTGTGGCATTCCTGATGTCTGCATCAACCAGCGCGCATATGTACCGTATGCCCTCAGCTGAAAATCTATATCGCTCATGGAGCATATCATCAGGGAATGCCAGCGGGTCCGTGCGCTCACGGAAGACTCTCTCCCTCCGGAGTGATCCTCTTATAATCCTCGCACCCAGGTCCACCGGTGCGTCTACGAACGGCGATGCCATGATTAGTGGAGTTTGAAGGGGTTTAACAGTGAAAGGGGTGGCGCTTTTATGGCCGATTTGATCCGAAACTCAGAACATAACCTGCTCCCGACCAGGTTATGAGCTTAGCATAAGTTACCATGAGTAGTATAAGGGGACCAGCTTTGCGCGTGCATGTGAAATGCGCATGCACGTGAGACGTGCGTGCGTGCGTGCACGTGAAGCGCCCCCCCCCCCCTCCTTCCGGCCCCTCCCCCACTACGCCCCTCCCCCACTACGCCCCTCCCCACACTCCGCCCCTTCCGGTTCGCCCCACCCCCACCCCACACCGCCCCTTCCGGCCCCTCCCCCACTACGCCCCTCCCCTCCCCACACACACACACACACACACACACACACACCGTCATATGAAATCCGTCTCTCATTGGTTAAACATAGCGCCTCCTATTGGCTAATCAAAAGCCCCTCCTTGCGGACGGATGTGTGTGGTGTATATATACAAGGGATTTTCTTAACAGGACATCCTCAACTTCTCGGACGGCGAAGCTACGGCGGGACGAGCTCTGATTTTTTTCTTCAACGATCGCCTGTATTCTGCAAGACGTTTCTGCAACCATGTCTTCCTGCACCAGCAACAGCGGCATCGGGTCAAGCGAGCGCCCAGGTATGTCTGATGACCCGGCGACAGTTGTGGATGCTCGGGCCCCTTACAAGAAAAGGAGACGTGTAGGAAGTGGGCTCGTTACGTCGGAGAATCGTGAATTTGAGCTAGAGCTGGAGGATGTTAATGGGTATGTTTACAATGTTAAATATCAGGACTCTGCCCTGACCTAGACCAACCTGGTTTCCCAGAGAGTATTTATGTCTCGCAGTGGGTCAGCAAAACGGGCCCCGAGATGTACCGCATTGAGACGGATCGTTTTAACAAACGGCGGGAGGACTTTATTTTTCTCAGTGTGTGCAAAGATCGAGAATCTGTGATCGCGAGCAGAGGCCGCGACGCGTGGGGACAACAACCCTACCCTCTTACGCTTCAAGAGCGTGACGAGTGGTTTAAAACTGTTTTCTTTATTCAGTGGTGTGACTGGAGATCTCTGCAGAAATTGTTTGACGAAGCTGACAAGGGCATCAGAAGAGACAGGATCCTCTCTTCTTACCAGAGTGTTAGAAAACGTCTTCTTTTCGATGATGCGCAGACTAATGCGCGGGGTAGTCACCTTCCTTCCCTGTGCCGCCCGAAAATCATCAGACACATCGACTACTGATAAAGCCTAGGTTAGCATAACTTTTGTATTTTTGTCTTTTTTAAATTATGATAAACGCTGTATATGATTTTAATGTTGTTTTTCTGTTGTTTTTACAGGCAGTGTCTTGATCAGCACCCATGACGACGATGATACTAGAGGGTGTTGGGAAAACGATTATGTGGTGTGGAACCCTGGACACCTCATATGAAGCCGCTTGAGGCACTGCATGTGAAGAAGAAGAAGGAGAAGAAGGAGGAGGAGGAGAAGGGACATGTCTCGACACGGTCCCTGACAAAAGACGACGTGGACACGATCAAAGACTTTCTATCACGCTGCCAGTATCACGCAGGGCTGGAAAAAACAAGAGCTCTCTGCAACGGGTGTAAAATCAACCACCCGAGTCAGCGTCGACACTCTTGCTTGTATGATTTTGATCAGATCAGATGTATGTATTTTGACCAGATCCTGGACTCTGTATTCAACCCGTCTCTAGGAAAAGCTCTGCATTACCTGTTTGCGCAGATATCACCGGGGGCTTTCTCACAAGACAGGCTTTTAGGAGCGCCGAGACTCTGAGACACTATCTCAGACCCGGATGTGACGGACCATCTGCCAAAGAGGAAATGGAGACGGAGGAGGACCACAAGCACGAGACCGCTTTACGCAACGCCTTCACCGTGTGGACCAAGTGCTGCTGCTGCTGCATGTCGACAGATTTGTAATATTTACCGCAGAAAAAATGATGTTGTTCTTTGGGATCACATTAGCCACATATCTTTTCACGTGGAAAAGACGCCATGCCGTGAACAGACTGACATCACTTCTGCACGGGGTAATTACCGGTGACGGTGTCCCTCGCGAATGTGTTACATTCAACAACCATTTAAACGTTATAAGGACAAGTGTTAAAAATTGGAATGATACAGTGTGTGCGGCAGCACACAGTTCATCAGCCGGTTAAAGATGTGGTAACGGCATATTTCACAAACTGTAATGAGTCTGAGGCGTTTGCAACACGCCATGTTATTTGTCTTTGTGCATTTCTTTGTGATGCGTGTGTTTTGATGATTAAAAATGGTGTACCATTAGATGTTTGTGATGCAGTTCAGCACCTAGTGCGACACATGATAGACAGAGATGTGACGGTGTGTGTAAAATCCCTAAACATGTTGAAAAAACATAAATAAATAAAAGACGGTGTGTCGACCTCATCTTGGCCACTTGTGTTGTTGACTGAATATGGAGCGCACGCTAGACAAGATTTACCACGACCCGCACACCCAGGGGTCTTGGAGGTGTACAAAAACTTTGCGATGCTGTTAGAAAATGCACTGGGGAGGCTCCGGGGATGCCTGAAGTAAAGCGTTACTTACAGGGGCAAGATGTGTATACCCTCCACGCTAAAGCAGCTGTACACTTCCCTAGAAATAGGGTGTTGGTTAGCGGTATTGACAAACAGTTCCAGGCCGATCTGGTGGACATGAGTGAATATTCAGCAGAAAATGACAGTGTGTGCTACCTGCTGACATGTATCGATGTATTTTCTAAATATGCATGGGTTAGGTGTCTTAAAAACAAGACCGGTGCATCTGTTGCAAAGGCGTTTGAAGACATTTTGAACGAAGGCCGCATACCTGTAAAACTCCAAACCGATCAGGGGACAGAGTTTTATAACAAACAGTTTCAACATCTAATGGAGGTGTATAAAATTAAACATTTCTCTACCTCAAACGAGACTAAGGCTAGCACGGTTGAACGTTTCAACAGAACATTTAAGACCCGCATGTGGAGATATCTAACGTCTGTTAATTCGCGGAGATATGTGGAGGTCGTGCAGGACCTCGTCAACGCTTACAACAAGTCTCACCACAGATCGATAAAGATGACCCCATCCGATGTAAACAAAGACAACGAGAAGCTTCTTTAACACGCTGTACAAGGAGAAGAAGAAGAAGAAGAAACCGCAGAAGATCGATCGTTCAAATATAATGTAGGGGACACTGTGAGAATATCAAAACTCCGCGGTGTGTTTAGAAAAGGTTATGAACAAACATATACAGACGAGTTTTTACAATAACTAGGCGCATAGCCCGACCAGCCTGTGTATAGAATATCAGATTGCTCGGGTGAAGAGGTAAAGGCACATTTACGAGCCTGAGCTACAGCCGGTAATCATTGACAAAAACAAGGTGTTTAAAATAGAGAAAGTAATATCCAGAAAAACTATAGGCCGGAAAAGATGGCGCTTGTGAAATGGTTGGGGTGGCCTGAGAAATTTAACTCGTGGGTCTCTGAAAAGGACATCGTTGGCGTGTGATATATATATATATATATATCACGGACGTTACCTGTTTACACAGCCACTTTGGAATTGTCGACGTCCCAACAACATCAAGAAGATGGAGAACAAGAACGGATTTTATGTCACGTTGAGTAATGCATCGCTACATGTGTATCCTAATAACAAGATATGGCGCTACCGAACAAAATTAGCAAAACCGATTGTTCTGAGCGAACCGTGCATTTAGGTGGGGTTATTGAACTTCAGTACCCTAGGGTGTGGTCAACGTTCCCTGCTTCTGACGCGGACGTGTTAATATACGATAGTAAAACCAACCAGACAGCCACTATAACACTGTTTGCCGGGTTTACGACTCCATTCCCAGAATACTAAAAGAATTTAATGCTAAATGCATCGGTAACCCGATAACATCGCGCTTAGGTCTTCAATATAACAACATTACAAATCACGTTCATTTTTCGGGAGGAGAAGGATATAAGGTGACGTTCGCTGAAACTGGCGAAATATTGGGTTTTAAGCCCGGTGAGCCGTTTGAGATACCGTGACCCTATTTTTAAGAAAATCTACGCCTCTCCTCATCCCTCAGATATGTTTGGGTGAGTTTATAATATATACGTTTACAGCGATATTGTTGATTATCAGCTAGTGGGAGACAGCCACGTGCCGCTCCTCCGATGTATAAATATAACGCCGGAGGTAGGTCGTATGCCCACTCTGACATATGACAAGCCACACTATACATCGCTCTCCAAATCTGTCATTGACGATATCGAGATATCGTTAAAAAACGATCAAAACCAGTATATACCATTCACGTACGGAAAAGTGATTGTTAAACTACACTTTAGACCTGTGAAGCAGTATTTCTAGACCTGAGAAAATGGCCTACACACCATATGTGCGTGACGATGCCCGATATATGACATATTACATGAACCAAGCGGGTGGCGAATTACCTGGATTTATAGGTTCAAGTACACAATACGGTAACGGTTTAGGCGGCATATTTCGAGGCTTGCTTAGAATGGCTGTACCGTTATTTAAAAAAGGATTCAGCATCGCCAAGCCACATTTAAAAAACGCAGCTGTAAACATTGTAGGGGATATGGCGTCCAACATTGCCAGAAGCGCTGTATCGAGGCGACAGGAAGGAAAGCGGGTTGATGGTGATCAGAAAAAGACCGTCCAAAAGACCCTCATCGAGGGTCGCAGCTCGGCAGGTCCAAAAGCGTAAAGCGACCGTCAAAGTGACACGACGCATCAGAAAGAAGTCGGCCACCAAGAGAAGCACAACTTCCAAAAGACGAGCGGTGATTCTGAGTAAAGACATATACTAGTCTGAGAAGAGAAAACAACATCAACAGCCATGGCACTCATACACAACCAGTCGGAAGAATGTGTGAAGACGGAGCTGGATCTGTTCACAGTGCCGTACACACAGACATCCATTGAAAAATCTACATTTGTCGAAATACCCCCGGTTTCGCCATTACGGGATGCCGGGCCTCTGGAATTTTTTATATCAGCCTGCGGCGAGGATTACATTGATCTAAACGATACCTACCTGTACATGCGCGCGAGAATCACGAACCCCGATGGTAACGATTTGGCCCAAGCCGCAGATGTGGGTTTTGTAAATTACCCCGGGTGTACGTTATTCTCGCAGGTGGATATCATGTTAGGAGACAGGCTTATAACCCAATCTTCCAACACATACCCGTACCGAGGATAATCGAGTGTTTAATCAACTACGGAAAGGACACCTTGGATACGCAGTTTAGCGGCCTGTTTTGTAAAGACACAGCAGACCACATGAATGCTGCCTCCAGAACCGGAGTTAACGAAGGCCTAGACGAAAGAGGGCTATACACCGTCAACAGTCGCACTGTGGAATTAATAGCACCGATACACTCCGATTTGTTTTTTCAGGAAAAGTTATTGCTAAACGGTATAGACATTTCCCTAAAATTTATTCGATCAAAGGACGAGTTTGCCTTAATGACTGCGCAAAATAATCAATACGCCGTGAAGATCGTATCGGCTAGCTTATTTGTGAAAAAGGTGGCCGTGGCACCTGCCGTTAGATTGGCTCATAGCAGGGCACTGCAGCACACTAACGCTAAATACGCTATTGACAGAGTGGCTCTGAAAACATTTTCCATACCTGCAGGAACAAGAGTGTGCAACCAGGAAAATCTTTACATGGGACAAATCCCCAAATTCGTCATCATAGGCTTTGTTGACCATGAGGCATATTCGGGGAGCTATAACCGAACCCCTTCTGTTTTCAGCATTACGATACAGAGTTTATTAGCTTGTACGCAGACGGGCAGTCTCACCCTGCAAAGCCCTTTCAGCCACTATTTCAGAGAGGTCAGTATGTGAGAGAGTATTTCCAGCTGGTACAAACTACAGGACGTCATTTAAAAGACAGGTCTCTGGCCATATCACGTAATGATTTCGGGAATGGTTACACGTTATTTTGCTTCAATCTGGAACCTGACGACGGTCGTGCAGGGAATGTATCACTGATTAAAAGTGGTAATGTGAGGTTGGAAGTCCGTTTCAGAGTACCTCTACAGCGCACCGTTAACCTCGTGTTATGCTGTTTACGATTCTGTTATCGAAATATCAAACAAGAGACAAGTACTTTTGGATTATTACTAAAAAGAAGAAGCGGTATCAGCCATGAACACTATAGAGCTGACCGGCATCCTCAATAAAAGAATCATTAACGGGACAAATATTTTAGGAGTCCTGGCATGCGACCAACTGTCAAACCATAAAGGCACAGCGTTCCCATGCTGGTTGTGAATACACACCCCTCAAACATGCCCGGTGAACACTGGCTCGCTATTTATATTACGAAACAGAAGCATGGATATTTTTTTGATAGCTTTGGAAACCCTCCCGACAGCGCCAAATTTCCATCGGAGATATACAGATACCTCATTGAAAACTGTGCAGACGTGTATTATTCCCAGAGGCAGGTTCAGAACAACTACTCTACAGCCTGTGGACAGCATTGTGTCTTTTTTCTGTGTCATATACAAAGAGGAATTCCTTTTACAAGAATGTTAAACATGTATAGTGCTAATCTGGCACGCAATGATGCTATGGTGTGCAAGTTTGTAAACAAAATACAGCCCTCTGTATGTCGTGGATATAATTTTACATGTGTACAGTGCAGCAACATGCTGTGTGACTGTGAATAATTCTAATAAATAAAGAGAGAGAAAGCATGATCCGCAGTTCAGACATTCCATTTATTTAACACATTTGTAGAATACATTCATTTGGTCAAGAATTTAATAATAGTAATAATGAAAAATAAAAATACATTCAATTGATCAAGAGTTATAAACAAAAATACATTCAATAGGTCAAGAATTTAATAATAGTAATGATGAAAAACGATGGTACATTCAATAGGTCAAGGGTTAAAACAAAAATACATTCATATGGTCAAGAGATAAAACAAAAATACATTAAATTGGTCAAAAGTTAAAAAAAAAACAAAAATACATTCAAACGACATTCAATAGTAAATATTAAAAATATAAAGAAATCAGAACAAATGTAACAAAATTACACACACACACACTTTTATTATTATTAAAAATCCTCCCACTGTGAAGTGTTTAGTCTGTGAGGTAGTGAACGTGTTGAAGCAGGTGTCCTTAGTGGGCGCTAAAGCACCCGGTGAGCCTATTACCGACCGTTTTTTCCCCTTGCTTTTATGGGATGAAAAACTAGGGGCGTCTCCGATTCTTTTATACTCCGCTATATCCCCACGCACCTGTTTGTTAGGGATGGCCATTAAAGGTATGTTTAAATGGGCTAGGGTTTTTAGGAACACGTCCCACCCCAGTGGTCTAGAAATGTCTGAAATATTGTGTGATGCAGTGACACTTTTCACCAGGTCATACAAATGAGTACCGTGGAGGGGCGGCCGTTAACAACAATTTCAGCGTTGTCTGTCCAGGATAAAACATGCTTTGAGCGGGTCATTGCATCTAGAATGTATTCAGCATTTCTCTGACTTCTTTTAGGAATGTGTTTTAACACACCCTCTCAAACCGTGTCCGTTTTATTCCGATCATCATCATCATCATCCTCAGGTCTGCGGTCCTCTGGTCTAATTTCGTTATCAGGCATTGCCAGGGTCAGTACAGTTTTTCACGCTCACCCTGTCTCACCAATGCCAAATAACGCTGCAGTACTTGAGAGTATTTTTGGCTTTTTCATACGTCTGTGTCCGGTAGTTTCAATATGTCAGACATGGCTCGGTCAAGGTCGTTTTGTACTACCTGTCTTATGCTTGCAGTGTTTTGGTCCTGATGCTGCTGCTGCTGCTGCTGCTGCTGTTTTAACATGTCAAGCTGATGCTGAGGAACCAAAAACATCTTCTGTGCATGCTCCATATTCTTCTTTCTTAACCTCTGCTTATCAGGCTTGTGATAAATGGTATAGCCGCTCCAAGTAGTGGTAGTAAAACCCGCCGCTCTGGTTAATCCTCTTTTCTTATTTAAATGTTTAACATTTTGTCCGCAACCAGTCTGATGATGCCTCTCTTCTTTTTAACTGAGAGTACTGTTTTTCTGTCAAAGGATGTTACCTCTCAACACATTTAAAGCTATTTCACAGAGTGCATCGATAAAGTCTGCGCTAGCGCCACACACAATGACCCTTCTCATACCGGCGTTGCTTTATATAACAACTCCAACATGGCTAGATTCCTCTGCACGCGTGACGACATTATTTAGCCCTTTGTTTGTTTTTAGGCATATAAACAACCTGCTGATTTGACAACAAAGCGGTTCTGAGCCTCAAGTGGTCTGGAGTGACAGCTTTATAATCTATGAGGAGATCACCGTATGCGGACCTAGTGGCGTCAGTAAACGCCTCTAAAAATATTTAGTGTTTCCGGAAACATCTGTTTGCCCAGGAGTGTAACCTGATATTTATCCCTAGGGTTTTGAACAAGACAAGGTAGTTTGTGTTTAAACTAATGGTTCTGCTAGCCTTGCCTTGTATAAACAAATTTTGAACCAGATATATACAGCTGAGATTTCTATGGTGGACATATTTGGTGAATACATTCTGAACTTCTATATTGTCACTTGCGTCATTCATTAAATCATCTATAACGAGTAGATTAGTCTTGTCCGGGGTAATAGCTCGTCGTCACACAGGAATCGGGTAACCCTTTAACAAAGTTGATGTCTCTTAATTTAAGGAGTTGGTCATATAAAGGTTGCCAGCATGAGTATCGTAGACCAAATTATCAATGTTATGTGAAATAACTGTAGATGCATTTTCAATAAGACCCTTGACAAAATATGTCTTCCCACAATTTGAGGGACCACTCACCACCAAACTAAACGGATGCTGCAGTCTTGAGTCAAAAGAGATGTTAGTAGCCATAAGGTAGCGTGCTGTAGTCTGACAGGACTCTGCGCTTGTTATACACAACCTTGACTTTTTTGTGTACTACGTCATTTTTAAGATGAAACTTCTTTTATCACGTCTGATGGTTTCCGCCTCTGTGATCACATGCATCTGAGTGTTCTGATTGGTCACAAAGGACTGGACCAACCCCTTGCGACTCGTGGGTGAGCACTGCTGCATTTTTGGCGTTAAGTGTGACACCCTTGCACGTGACCTGCGTTTTACCAAGTTTTGTGCAGTAGGCGTAACACTTTGGACCCCCAGACACAAACTCTGTGATATTATCTTCCTCTGGGAGCCCGCACACATCACCGTCATTGATCTCGTCGGTTAAGTCACCCAAGTATGAGCCTAGAGGGGGAACCCAATCACCTGGGCGGACGTGAAAATGGCGCTGTCCGTGTCACAGTACAGCACACGCTCCTGCAGCCTGTCCAACAAGTCATACAGCATCAGCCTAGCATAGGCGGTGGTCATAGCCCCTATGAACACATTCACATCATTCACTCTGGGCCTTACCATCTGCGTGACACCACTGGACAATGGCCACGCCATCGGATATAAACCCAAACTGGACGACGTCATAATGGTCGCTGAACATGAGCTGCGTGAATCTCTCCGGTTCTGTAATTAACTCGCAGGAGGGCATGTTACTCGCATGCTGAATCTGCCCCACTATGAGTTCAGGAGAAGCTTGTTACAATTCCTGACCGCCTTGTTGACACAGATTTTGTCATCATCTAGTTAAATCCTCCTTTTCATGGTAGTCACGTATGTACTGGGCTTTCTCTGCAGGAGTAATGACATGCCCGGGTAGCCTGACGCCTCCTGCTTACACTTCAAAAATGTCTTGACATATTCCTTGAACAAGGTGTCTGTCTTGTTTGGGAAATGCCACACTTCATCAATGCAGACAATCAGGTACCCTTCTCGACAGCTTTCTGAAGTTCAAACGAGACCCACACACCTGACAGCTGTCGCTCGGCGTCAGTATGCGCACAGACACTGGTCTGGTTTAACTCCGCAGCACACCTGCCACACAACATGAGCCTTTGTGACACCTGTAGGGCAGTACGGGGTGGTACAGACCTCTGGGAGGAAGCACGGTACACTTTACAAACCCGAAATAGTTTTCTACCGGACCAAAATCTCGTGGATAATTTGAGGTGTCCAACCAGGTATTGTTTTTGACTGTACAGTAGGATACAGGCTTGTGAAATCGTAGTATCTGATTTTCTCATCTGCGTTATCAGCCTTGTGGTACATCTTGATGGCGTTTGTACGCCCTCCAAAAAGGGCTTGTCGTGGGTCGAGGTGTTCTTTGAGCCTGTAAGTGTTGAGGTGCGCCTGAACAGATGGGTCTGAACGTTTTAGCGCCTCCCACTCACATTCCCACATCACCACCACACGCAGACCATGCGCACTTTTCAACGCTGATATTTTTTCACAGAATGAGTGGTACAGACTGCCATAGGGTTTTTTGGTGACAGGATTCACTTCGGTCTGGACGCAACACTTGACACATCCGTGAAAAAAGCATCCCGCAAACTCGTAGCATGTGTTTGTGGCCCTGTTATACCCATCCACAAAAAACTGCCCAAATTGTTGCTCACCGTGGTTCAAAGCGTGTCTAATCTCGGAGCCTTCTACCCTGGCCACGTATTCCAGCCATTGCATAGACACCTCAGAATAGGTTTTATTCTGCCGTGTGTATGCGCCTTCATACGTGAGGGCAAGGGTGTCTTTGGGTAGAAAACGCGTTTTGAAAACGCCCATGCAACTCGACGCCAGTGTCGTGAACGCGAACGGGTCGAGGTCTGTGCACCTGATAAATGTCTCACGATAAATTAGACAGGCCTTGCGAAGCACTTCTACATCATTAACACAGTAGTGGCGAATTTCTGTCTGGAAATCAAAGGTTTTCTCACGGACGGTGTCATACCAGATCATGAACCTATGCTTGTCGCTGTGAGACATGGTGTTGTACCCGTAATAAGAGGGGTCGGGGTATTTCCCACATAGTACTCGTTCGCCCTGGTGTTGAACTTGTGCGGAAAATACCCTTCTCCATGTCCTCAAAACCCATGGCAGCCGGTGTCCTGGATAAACGCATGGGTAGAAAGCTGAAAGAATCGATCCAGCGTTGCTGGAACGCCTTGTCATACATCAGGATGACCCTACTGCCACGCATGGTTACTGTGGGAGGGATCCCCTGTTGCACAAAATATTCCAGCAGTATGTAATTATCAAACCCAGAGGCGTTGTGTGCAATAAATGTGTACCCCTTATATTTTGGCTGCGGTACCGTTTAACAAAGCGTGTCAACGCATTTCAGGGTGTTGAAACAAAATTTGTTTCCCTCTGTGTCCATAGCACACACAAAGTTTGCGTGCTTGCCCTCGTGATAACGTGTCTCAAAATCAAAAAATATGTATTTTGTGTGTGGGTTTTGTTTTTCAGCGGCTGGATAAAACATTGGTGTACAGCATCGCTCTCATTTAGGGCCTCGCCAGTGTGTACACTTTGGTGGCTTGCATTTATGCTGCGTTCTTGCCGCATTGTAGGTTTTACCACACTCTTCACAATATTTCACTTTGTCACACGGCGCTGCGTCGTGTTTAGAGTGAGGGTGTTTATGCTGATTATAGCAGTGTCTGGACTTGCAGATTCGTTTACACCCTGTACATTTTACAGTGGCCCCTGTGTGCATGTGACACTGTGTATAACAAACATTGCAGAGGTATTTACAAACGTGCTTAAACGGTTCTGTGTATGAACCGTAACAGTAGTCACACACATAGGTCCCGCCAAAGAAACCGGTTTTATTTACAATCAGGTAATAATGGTCATTGTGCAGGTACATCCACACAGTGCTGGCGTGTACAGCGTCATGGGTTTTGTAACACTGTAGGTGTTTACGCCTGAACCATGGTGGAATACTACGATTTTTATGTTTAAGTGATGTTCAAATTTTGTGATATCAGAGAGCGACACCTTGTGGGTTTCATCAAATCCTACAGCGCTATGCAGTTGTTTAGCATACTGCATTTTATCAGTGGCAGACAAGCTTTCATTAACAAAATGGGCGAGACAAAGAGAGAAACAAAGACTGTTCTGAGACACGTCGTTTTCAGGGTTATACAGGTGCCTTCCCTTCTTAGATAAAATTTCATCATAAGGGACGCTTCCTAGCCTCAGTCTAGAACCACCACCACTACTACCCCGTGCCACGGTCACAACAAACTCCAGATCATCATCTGTCAGCGACGTGTCATTACTCTGCACAACTTGAGAGACCACCTCCAAAAACTCGTCAGCGTTATGCGTTGTCAGAGCTTAAAACAGCCTGCACATCGCTGGCTAGAGATGGTCCTCTCAAAACCACATTTAATACACTACCTGCAGGAGAGTCCTCTAAGGCTGCACCAATCACGCATGACAACCTCTCTCTAACACCGTCAATTGCCTGGGTGATGTTATCAAGACTAACTCTGAAATCGACCCTCTGGCGAAATTCGGCAGCGTTGAATCTAGGTATGTCACGGACACGCAACTGTGCACCGCCTGTACTGGTAGATGGAACAGCAGGTGTTCCTTCTGATTTCCTGCGCCGTGTTGACAGACCATAGAGTTACTCACAGAACCGACAGCAGCATGTTCAGCACAGACCCCGCGATCACTCACATTCACACCAGAGACACTCACGGCCCCAGAACTGATAGCAGCATGCTCAGCAGAGACCCCGCGATCACACACATTCACACCAGAGACACTCACGGCCCCAGAACTGATAGCAGCATGCTCAGCAGAGGCTCCATTATCACGCACACATTCACACGAGAGACACTCACAGTCCCAGAACTGACAGCAGCGGCATGGTGATGCTATATTATCGTTGTCACTGTTGTTATTATTAACACCGATTTCTACAATAACATCAGCATTAGATGTAGCGGGAGTAGCAGCAACACCAGAACCTGAACCGCAAGCGAGTGATGGTGATGACGCTGATGATGATGGGCATAAAATTCTGTCTCTTAAAAACAGTGCTGTTCTCTTCTCTATCCCCCGCATTCTGTTTATAATGTATCTGGACCAGCGCATAACACTGCTGTGGCTAGCCAATACAGCTGGTCCAGAGGGTGTGTTAAAACGTTCCCTAACTGTACCTGTCAAAGCACGCCGCCTCTGTAGTGCACTGGGACGAATCGACATTATCAGTAAAATGTGTGCTTTCGTCATCTGTGTCATAACGACCATCCCGACCTGGGTGCTCATTCATTTTTAACATTTTCCTCGGTGGTGCCATTATCTACGTTTACTTAACAATGTGCTCCTGTTTTCTATACAGTGCGTCTACTAAGTTATTTATTGATGTTGTGATTGTGTGCTGTAATTCAATTAAGGTGCCGACGCTCTGTTTAAGCAAATGTACCTGTGTATTAAGGGCTCTGTAGCGTCGCTCGTTAGTTTTAGTGCTCCTAATCAGGTTTCGCCGTTCGCTTGCCAGGAGGAGGTATCGCGTCTCGGCAAATCTTTTCTGACGCTGTTCGCCTGATTAGCCTAGCCTGATGCCTGCACCTGGTTTTGAGCAATGCGGTCTCTCTTGCTAGAACAGCCACTGGGGTGGGAAAATCAGAGAGTGAGACAGGGTCGGTAATAGGCTGAGGAGGGGTAGGCGGCTGCTGGGTGGAGGGCGGGACGTATGGCTCAATACACTCTCAACATCAGCATCAACAACTACACCTACACCTACTGGATGAGACAGGGGTGAGGATAGGCCGGGAGGGCTGGAGGGATGGCTTGGATACGCATCAACAAACACTACACTCTCATCAACATCAACAACAACACCTACTGGAGGAGGCAGGGGAAAAGGGATAGGCTGAGGCGGGCTGGAGGCCTGGCCTGGATGTGCATCAATAAATGCTATGCTCTCCTCCTCACCGTTTTCAACAACAAGGTCAGCAAAAACACTGGGAGGGGGAGGATATGAAGCGGGTATAGGTGATAATGTCAGTAAGTCGGGTAAGTTACTGTGTCTGTAATCACCAGTACTGTCTAACAGATCATCAAAATCTGGAATATAGTCAGCACCTCTTAATAATGTGGGGATTGTGGGAGATTCCCACACACACCTCTCCCGCTGCGGAGCAGAAGCAGCACCAGTATCAGCAACGCCAGCCTTCACAGGTGTACTCGTAGAAAATAGATCTTTGCTTACTTCGTGCTGATGCTGTAGGCTGGTGTTCTGTGGTGGGAGAGCGACTCCTGCTGACTCCACAAAGCCTCTGTAGATATTCCCACGTTAAATAGCCGCGGTGCGGAGGAGGGGGAGGAGGAGGAGATGGCCCGTGTTCCTCACTGATCGATGCCCTCTCACGCTGCTGGGCGTCCGCTGTTCCGCCGACTTCCTCTCGACCGTTAGGAAACGAGTTCACAGACTCCCGACCTCCTCGAATGTGCCGTTGAAGCACTCCTCAACAGCCGTTGGAGCCGATTCTACACCGCCCGATCCTAGTGCGCTCCCGCTTCACCCGCAGATAATCCCTGGACAACCAGTAACGCAGCTACGCGGCGCTTGTTTCTTGCGTGGCCGTCAGCTCAGGCGGTTGAGCACTGTTTATTAACACAAATACAACATTAACGTTATCATTATTATTAATATTATTATCATTATTAGGCTGCTATTATTATTATTATTAGTATTATTATTATTATTATTAAATAACGACGTGTCTTACGTGAGAAATCCTTGTCCTGACGGTGTAACCCTCTGGAAATTTTCAGCCGGGTAGTCCTGGTGAATCGCCCAGGCACTGTTATGGAAAAAAACAAAACACAAACAAAACGATATGTTAGCAGTATTCTGTATCCGACACATATTAACATAATATTCATATAAAGTAGCGTTAAAACATTGTGTCTTACGTGTTAAACCCGCTAGAAAACTGATTGAGGGGTCTCAGTGGCCTGCGCTGTGCACTGTGGAGAAAGAGGAGGTAAAACAGATGTTTGCAATGATGCAAAGCATTCCCCATTAATGATAAATAAAATATAAAAATAAAACAGTCTTACGGTATAAAATCTCTAGCAGCAGCAGCAGAGGCTGGAGGGTCTGTTCTGCGCCTTTTCAGAAAGTGAGCGTCTTTGTGCTGCAGCTGGAAAGTAATACCATTTATTTAGCTTAGTAACACACTCTTAAAATAATAATAATAAAATACATTCATTAGATCAAGATTTAAAACGAAAATACATTCGTTAGATTTAGAATTTAATAACAGTAATAATGAAAATAAGTAATCACACACAAGCACGCACACTCTGAAATGATATGTTAACTTACGGCTGCTGCAGCGGGGTGCAGGGCACGGTTTTCAACTCCGAATCGTCAGCAGCTGTACCTAATGAGAAATACTTTTTTTTTTTGTAGTTGTTGTTTTTAGATTGTTTTTCTGAGAAAAATTAAGTATCTAGAGAGCAATGTTATCCAATATAGTTTAGGCACGCTTACCGTTAATTGAGGCCATTGTCCGCAGTAAAAGCTGTAGAAAAGGGTCCGCTGTGTTTCACGCAACCTAGACTTTTTTTTTTAAAAAAGATCCTCTGCTTGTTTCACTGGGATTTTTATACATTTGGGTAAAACAATAAAACAAACACGACACACATCATAAAACCCTGATTGGTTGTTGGTCTAGCCTTGCTGTATGATTGGCTACTGTACTTTCTTCTCGTGTTTTGCCCGGACATGTCTGAACATTTATTACACCGAACAGATGCTGCACAGCAGGGGGGTCGTTGTAAAAACATCCGTGCATTCTTAATTCCTCTGATCTCGGACATCCCGGCGCCATGCGCAGTGGTCTGGGCTAGGTGAGGTGTTGAATCAACACTTGCACGTGCACGCGCATTTCACATGCACGCGCAAAGCTGGTCCCCTTATACTACTACCATGGTGATTTAGCCAGGCTGAAAGAGAGCCACCTTCGTGACACTGAAAACCCTGGCTTTAGACTCAACAGAGCTCGCTAACCCATTAATCTCGCTTCGTAGTACACGACTCTGGTGTCAAGATAGTTATCTACCAGTGTTCATAAACAAAAGAATATTGGTCATGGTTGAAATAAAGATAAAGATAGATAATTTTGTACAGTTAATGCGTTCAAGGTCTTCTGACTCTTTAAAAGTTGACATGGTGTCTCTAGCTCAAAGTATGAAGGACAAGAAGAGGTTGAAAGTCGATGAGTTTTGAAGAGGATTTGAAGATTTTCCAATTTACTTCCATTCACACTAATTAGACTGCCACCAGAACGCCACCTATTGGCCGATTTGCACCGAATTTTGCACAAACTCTCATCGGGCCATGCAACACAATTAGCAAAAGTATTGTGGTAATCAGACTGTATTTGGTCAAGATATGAAAGACTGTCTGTTTTGAAAACAATGTGCAGGAATTTTTATTTTATATTTTGGGCGTTTTTTTGGACAAACAAAATTCTTTTAATAACTTTTTGTCAGGAGGGTCCACAGATGCTTCATGCAAAGTTTGGTGCATATCAGTCAAATTGCCTAGGTGGAGTTCGAAAAAGTACGTTATTCATTTGTTGCGATTTAGTGAATGGAAAGTTACCGTGAAAGTGGGCGTGGCTTACACCACACAATTCAGCTGAATTCAGAGAACACATAAATAGAAGGTTTAACAATGTGCAACATATTATGTGGGAGTTATTAGCCAAAAACGCTTTTGCATTGAAAATAGTGCCACCTGCTGGTCATTTTTGGTGTGTGAGTTACAGGGGCCAGTCTATACCACCCCTATCAATTTTATTTCCATGAGTGTTATGGTGTTGGCACAGTGCCAAATATTAAATTAGACGGCCACCAGAGCGCCACCTAGTGGCGGATCGGTAAGTCCTTTGTTGGATATCCTCAGGAGGGCATTGACAATAATTATACCAAGTTTCGTGTTAATCTGCCCAACCGATGTTGAGATACAAAATACTTCAATTTATAGAATGCCACCTGGTGGTCATCGCCTGACATTTTGCACAGAGCCTCAGGGGCTCATGGGGAAGTAGTAAACTGAGTTTCATGTCATTTCGACACACCAATGTGGAGATATGCAACACTTCCTGTTTTGTACCAAATCTGCAGGAAGCTGCTATTTAATAACTTGAGTATCCTTTGGAATATCAAAATTCTTTTAATAACTTTTTGTCAGAAGAGTCCACAGATGCTGCGTGCAAAGTTTCATGCAAATCGGTGAAATTGCCTAGGAGGAGTTCGAAAAAGTAGGTTTGCGACATTTTGCAAATTTGCGGAAAAAAACGGCGGAAATGGGCGTGGCCTATACCATGAGATTAGCACAATTTACTGAACGCGTGGATATAAGGTTTTTGAATGTGCCACAAAGTATATGGGAGTCCCATATATATGGGACTTATGACCCAAAACGCACTTTCCTTGATTATAGCGCCACCTAGTGGTGACCATTTGCAGCCACCCAAAAATATCAAATTTTGGATCCGGCCGGACGGATGTGGAAAGTTAGATGCATTTTGAAACTTGGGAAAGGGGCAAAATTGGGACATGAAATGTCGTACTACTACTACTAATAATAATAATAATAATAATAATAATAAACAGCGCGATTACAATAGGGTCCTCACGGACGACTTCGTCGTCGCTCAGGCCCTAAAGCTGCAAGCAGCTGTGATCGGGCCCTCGCTTCCCCATGCAACAGTGGGGGCCTGAGGCACGCGGGGGCTGTGGCGCGAAGCGAGATGGGAGAAAAAACCTGGCAGGAGCGAAAAATTGCAATTTTTCATTCATCCACCAGGTGGCGCTACGAGCATAACCAGATGTGGCCAGGTGCGTTCAGGGGTGGACCCTCATCACACAAGTGAAATTTTGAGCAAATCGGACAATACATGAAGGATTTATACTAAGTTGATGTTCCGTGGTGAAAGATGAAAAGTCACCAATGCCGCCACGGCAGCCTGCAACATGACAGGACAAGTGCGTCACTGTGGAGATTCATCAACTTGATCATCATGTGGCCACAAAATGTAGTTGATCAGGTCAGGAGCTTGAGGTTGGTGTTTGTCAGTGTAAAAGATGGCATTTCCTGTTTCCACAAGGGAGCACCATGAGCAAAATTGCCTACGAGCATATGGAGGCATTGAGGGCGGGGCTCTTATCATATACAGAAATTTTGAAGCAGTTTGGGTAAATTATGTGGGAGAGAGAGCTGCTTGAATATGCATGGCAATGGATCAAAAACGGCAGCGCCATAGCGGCCACGCCCTTCGACCTACAGACATGCAGTCTCTGGATGATCTGTAAAAAATTTGAAGTCGATTGGATGAAATCCCTAGCACTAGTTTGTTAAAATACAACGTGGAAATCATGCCAAAATGACAAGTCAAAATCAAAATGGCCGACTTCCTGTTTGGAGTAGACCATTGGTGCCAGAGACTTTTATATGCGTCTGGACAACATACACATGTGTACCAATTTTCATGTTCCAACTCCAAAAAAAAACCTATGGGGAGGGGTTTTTGAAAAATTCAAGGGGGCACTTTAGAGGCATTTTGTCCCCCCATGAGCGACGCCCCTATCAGATGCAAGAGCTTGCCATTCCTGACCTGTGTGTCAATTTTCATGAGGATATGAGGACGCTGAAGCCATCAAAAAGTCAAACGTATTTGGTGGCGGGGGAGGCGCCATAGCGGCCACGCCCCCTGACATAGACAAAAGCTTTTAATAACTTTTCATCAGCATGATCTCTGGATGATCTGTAGCCAATTTGAAGTCAATCGGACTAAATCCCTAGGAGGAGTTCGTTCAAATTTAAGTTGTGGAAATCGCCGTAACGAAAAAATTCAAAACAAAATGGCCGACTTCCTGTTGGGATTTTGCCATGATGTTAAGAGACTTTTTTGTGTGTCTGGGTATGATACATGTGTGTACCAAATTTCGTTTGCCTACGACAAACTAACCCCAATGGGGAGGGGTTTTTGAAAATTTGTAGGGGGCGCTATTTCAGCATTTCACGTCGACCATGTGCAACCACCAATATCAAATTTCGGATGTGGCCGGACGAATGTGGAACGTTAGAAGCATTTTGAAATTTGGGAAAGGGGCGAAATTGGGACACAAAGTCGAGTAAAGAACAATAATAATAATAATAATAAACAGCGCGATTTCAATAGGGTCCTCCGTGGACGACTTTGTCATCACTCGGGCCCTAAATACAACCGTTAATTAACCAACTGTCACACTCGCTACATTGACGCAAACTGACACTATAGCTTTACACTATATATACTGAATTATCAATGATCATCTGATGAGGTACTGATGAGGATGTGGGAGAGTGGAAGCTGAATCCGGCCATGCCAACATCCAGGTTTGCCAACGTTTCATCAGCCGAACTGGACGAAGTTACACAGATGCAGATCAATGTAAATACAAAGTAGCTTGCGAGTTCCTGGTGTATGTGCTGCGTTGCCTGGCAGCAGACTGGAGGAACTGTTTTTTTTTCGCAGAGCTACATAATATACTTAAATAATTTATTTCATCACCTTTTGTTAACATTTCCTTACTCAGCATTGCTGTTTAAGCTGTTGTTGAACTGTTGTATAAAAGCAATATCACATGAGAGGGAGTGATGTTGTACTGTATATCGTCACGGTTGTAATTGTATTTGTCTATGACCGAATCACAGCCGTGACGATATACAGTACAACATCACTCCCTCTCATGTGATATTGCTTAACTAATTATTGACATGTGACGTGTTCAGGGCGGGACTGTCATCAATCCTGTGAAGTTTGGGTAAGATTGGACCATGTATGTGGAGTTATAAACTACTTCCTGTTTTGTTTTAAATGTGCCGGGGAAGGAGTATGGCGGAGACGGCCTTTAGGAAGGAGCAGACAGAGGTGTTGGTGTGTTCGGCTGGCAGATTTCGGTTCTTCCGTGGTGGCAACGTGTGCTGGGAAGTGATCGGCGGTGTCATTTGGCCCAAATCAGCTGCGATCCGTCCAAGTAAAATCTTCAGATTATTCTCCAACTCTTCCTTTTCCAGGGCACAATGTGAGTCAGCTAAAGATGGTTGTCTTTTTTTTTTTTTACATGACTATAACATGTGCCATGGGGTTGTGATTGTGGAAAATGCTGTCTTAAACTGTATATTGCAATACAGCTCAGTATTTCCTTGTTGTTATGCAGGGAGTCGGGAAATGCCGGAGTGGATTTGATCCCTGGGTGAACAGGACTACCCAGATTGTTGCAAACGGGAAATCCCAATGCGGACTCTTTGTTTTTGTTTTTTGGACTCATAAAATGGGGTTTTTTAACTGGGTTTTTTGTGTTAATTTACGTGAATACATTTGGAAAATGAGCTGCAGTGTTTTTGAGTTATTTCTGATTGTGCCTCATAATCTGGGTTTTGTGTATTTAATTTAGTTTATTAGGGTTCATGTGTTTATTCATCTTCTTAAATCATGTGTTGTTTGTGGGGTTCTGACTGACTTTAAAATAGGTTGAACCACTACAACATATGCCTACCAAGTTTCATATGTGTAGGGGAAAGCAGCTTTGGGGGCTGCACCGTTGAAATTTTGTAGGGGCACTACTGAGCCATTTTTTGGCACACGAGCTTGAGACACTAAAAATATCAAATATTTCACCAGTTCTGATATATCTGCAAAGATTCATGAGTTTTTGAGTATAAGCCTCCCAAAAAGGCAATTCATGGGGGTTAAAAATACTAACAATAATTCCTTCAGTTTCAATAGGGCCTTCGCCCGGACTCCAGTTGGTGCTCGGGCCCTGATTAATGAACAATCCATTTATAAACAGATGATGAGCAGCCTAAAATGTATAAAATAATAAAAATATATAAAATATATAAAAATAACTGCAATTTCAACAATATTTCTCAGTTTTTCCACATTCCATCAGTCTATTGTTCACTATTAGTCTACATGTGCGTAAAACATTAGTGCAAAAACATTCAGAAAACATATACAATTAATTAAACATGGCATTTACAGATAATGAACAGCCGAGATTTCTTAAGAAAAATAGTGCAATTTTAACAATGTGTCTCAGTTTTTCTACATCCAGTCAGTCTACTACTCACTCATTACATGCGCATTTTTACACACATTTGTGCAGTTATGCTGGCATCACCACACCAAACTAAAGTGGAAGCTGTTGAAGAAGCAGGTTGAGTTATCTCCTGCCTTAGAGATCAAAAGCTTTGGCAGTACCTTAGCAATAGATTCTTTGAACTAAAGCTGCAAATTGACAACATTTTGCAGAGGTCAGTATCTTTAAATATGACAACAATAAGTATTCACTGTATTTTGGTCAGGCTGGAAAATCCTCTGAAGCAGCATTTTACATGAAGTAGGCTACTCACTATTTAACTTGCTCCTGACATCTGGCATCTCTTCACCTTCACAAGTGCATCAATGTAAAGGGTCAAATCCTGAGCTGTTACCACTTTCAGAATATCATTTAAGTGCTTGTGTGTGAGCCTGGAATGCAGTTTTGTGGTATCGATGCTCATCACAGAAAGAAAAGTTCACAAGGGTAAGTGGTCCCAAACATGCACAAAAAAAATGATAAAAAGTGTCCGATCCCATGAGGTAAATCTGTTCTCCAAATCTGAATCACACTGCAAGTCAGTTACCTCAAGCTGGATGTCCAAGGGCAGATCAGTAGCCATGACTATGAATGGTGAACGAAAAATAGAGAATTCTGTCTCAAGTTCATCAAAGACCTGAAACTGCTGCTGAAACTCCTGAAGCAGTCCTGCAATCTTGCCTTTGTACCGATTCATGTCAGCATCAGTTCCAGTGGCACTCACATTTCTTAGATGGGGGAAATGAGTAGGTCACCATTTGACAGCTGAACCTCCCACAAAGCCAGCTTCAGCTGGAAAGCTCGTTTGCTGTCATAATACTGTGTGACAACTTTGTTACGGCCATGCATTACTTTGTTCAGAATATCGAAATGCTCTTTAATATCCACCATAAATGCAAGGTCCTGCAGCCATACTGCATCCTTCAGCTCCAGCACTGGTTTTCCTTTTTGTTCCATAAATTGTCCAATTTCCTTTCATAAATCAAAGAATGCATCAGCACGACTCCTTGGCTTAACCACCGTATTTCGGTGTGGTACAGCAGGCCATGGGTAATGTGTTTATCAGTAAGAAGGCTGTCAAACTGACGATGAGTCAGACCTCAGGCTCGGATGAAATTAACAGTTCGTACAACCACTTCCATGACATGATCCATTCTTAACGACTTGCAACACAATGCTTTCTGGTGCAAAATACGCCCGCCTTTTTACCGATCATTAGCCCCTTTTCAACCCCAAACTTACCCTGAAAAAAGTACCTAGTAGGGGTGTAGGACTTTTCATATTACCCAGAATTCTTGAGGGATGGGGTTGTGTGCTGAAGAACGCTGATTGGTGGAACACACACTTGCAGTGTTCCACACTTTCGTGCCAGTGTGGCTGCAAACTTTATTTCATTTCTACAGGCTTCAATTTGTTTGTGTTTTGCTTAAAGGGAAATTTCGGTTTCTTTCAACCCGTCTCCTATCGTCCTAAATTTGTTTCAAGTGACTAGTGACATAGAAATAATAGTTAGCATGTTAGCTGTTAGCCTAGATACAGCCGTAGTGTCAGACCTGTTAAAACTTAATTGAATGGGCATCCTTTCAAGTGCAAAGTTAGTCCACTAAACAAGCTTTTTCTCCACAAAGACCGCCTCATATTGTTAGGATAAATGTTAGAGAACATATAAAAAATGACATGTAAACGTGTTGTCTTACCTTACCAGTGTGGTGCCATGTTTGTTGTTTACCATTTAGCTAAGGCTGCAACCGGTCCCATTCCTTGCAACAGAGGTATTCCTCTTCCGTGGGCATTGGGGTACAGCATTCACAGGTAACGTTACACCACCGATCTCCAGAGCTAAAGCCTTCCAGCAGCCATTCCTCCTCTCTCGCCCTCTATCTGTTGCGCCTCTCTCTCTCTCTCCTCCTCCGTTCTTCAATTTCACGAAGCTCTTCGTCAGTGTATTCTGGCTCAAAAAAATAAGGGCGGCCATAAACTGCAAAATCAAATTTCTCCTCCACAAAGTCGAAGTCTGGCAAAAAGTCAGCCATTATTCTATAAATCTTTCATAAAATAAATGAATGAACTTTTCAGGTTACTGTCCGGTTCTGCCTTGCAGCTGCTGCGGCTTGTTCTCGCGAGATTTCAGGCACGGTATGAGATCGCTGCTTGTTCTCGTGATGTTTCGGCCACGCTTTGGGAAGCAGAGGTAAACGGTAAACACACGGTAAGGTAAGACAAAAACTCTGAAGACCACCTAAATGTGGAATGTTAGTATATAGGCTTTCCACATCGAGAGGCGATGGCCGCCCTTATTTATTTGAGCCGGAATACACTGACGAAGAGCTTCGTGAAATTGAAGAATGGAGGAGGAGAGAGAGAGGCACAACAGGTAGAAGACGACAGAGGAGGAATGGCTGCTGGAAGGATTTAGCTCTGGAGATCAGTGGTGTAACGTTACCTGTGAATGCTGTACCCCAGTGCCCACAGAAGAGGAATACCTCTGTTGCAAGGAATGGGACCAGTTGCAGCCTTAGCTAAATGGTAAACAACAAACATGGCACCACACCGGTAAGGTAAGACAACACATTTACATGTTGTTTTCTATATGTTCTCTGACATTTATCCTAACGATATGAGGCGGTCTTTGTGGAGAAAAAGTTTGTTTAGTGGACTAACTTTGCACTTGAAAGGATGCCCGTTCAATTAAGTTTTAACAGGTCTGACGCTACGGCTGTATCTAGGCTAACAGCTAACATGCTAACTATTATTTCTATGTCACTAGTCACTTGAAACAAATTTAGGACAATAGGAGACGGGTTGAAATAAACCGAAATTTCCCTTTAAGGATGGGTACCAAAACCAATTAGCCCTGGGGCTAAATTATCAAAGACCGTAGTATTGATAAGCGCTAACGGTATTGGTTCGCTGCGATAACCACTGAACAGTGGAGTGGCCCCGGTGGAAACAAAGTGAAGATAACTCAAAAATTACTCGAGTTGATGGCAGCTACACTCGGTACTGTAAGTGACATTAAACCTTAGCGAGTAGGAAGGCAATACTTTATCAATACATGTGTTCAGCACGCATGACCATGTAAACATGTTGACAGTGATATTGAGTATGCTCCATCCAACACTAATGTTATGTCTTACATGCTGATTTAGACAGCATGCTAGTGCAGCTGATAGCGAATTGATACTAATAAGCTCAAATGACAGCTGTCTGTATGTAGACTAACTTAGTTTGACACTTATTTTAAAATACTTTGAAACTTAGCTGCTGGCTGAGACAAACAGCCCCTCCTTTATCGACCAGCACTAATGTTACCATAAGCTGGCGGAGCCGAATACAGGACACACACCGAATCATCTACGTCATCAGCCTGATTTGAATACATTTTCTGGAACTTTGAGGTGCGGTGGACCCAGTTCCTACAAAATTTTTCAATTGCCTGTCATCAAATGTACTCAATATTGTTAACACCTCTTTACAATCTGGAATCTTCCCCTCTTCTCTCAAGAGTGCTGTCGTTACACCATTACTAAAAAAGAACAAGTTAGACCCATCCATAATTATCAATTACAGACCAATCTCCAATATCCCTTTTCTTAGCAAAATACTTAAAAAGGTGATCTACAAGCAATTACACAGCTACCTCTCACTCCATAATCTGTATGATGTGTATCAATCTGGCCTTAGAACCAACCACAGCACTGAAACAGCACTTATCAAAGCAATCAATGGTTTAAAGGTTAACAGAGCAGCTAACAATCTCTCCATCTTAGTCTTATTAGACCTGACCGCGGCCTTTGACACTGTTGATCACACCTTTTTACTACATAGACTAGTGAATTCAGTCGGCCTATCTGGAAATGTCATTATCTGGCTCCCCTCCTACTTAACCAGCAGGACATTATCTGTCTCCCTTGGCAACCACAAATCTAGCAATTTCAATATCTGCTGTGGGGTCCCACAAGGCTCAGTCATGGGCTCATTACCGTTTAACCTTTATATGCTGCCTCTTGGCTCCATCATACAGAAACACAATGTATCTTATCATTCATATGCAGATGATACACAATTATATATTTCACTTTTTCATAATAACCTCAGCCCCATAAATGCCCTGGTTAAAGGGATAGTGCACCCAAAAATGAAAATTCAGCCATTATCTACTCACCCATATGCCGACGGAGGCCCTGGTGAAGTTTTAGAGTACTCACATCCCTTGCAGAGATCGGTGGGGGGAGCCGCTAGCACACCTAATGGCTGATGGCGCCCCAGTGTCCTGAAGCCCCGACATAAAAAGTTGTTTCGAAAAACGTCATTTGAACTCTGTTTTTAGCTTCACTGTAGCCTGTAGCTCTGACTGCTTCTCTGTGCTCCGCGCTCACGTGTGCGCGCTCAGGGTGATCGGTGATGCATGGTCTCTGAAGAGCAGCAGTCTCGTCAGTACTGATGTCCAGATTCTCAAGTGCAGGCATCGCCAATTCCCAGTCTGAGCAGCAAAGACTTTCCTCATCCACTGGCATTGCTTTGCATTTGAAACAGCTACACCACCAGGTTTCCAGTGCTCGACTCCGGTATTCTGCGGCTGGCTGAGGCTCACAAACTCCGCGTCCGTATACTCGGGCTCAAACAAATAAGGCTCAACAAAGAAATGCTGTTCCTCCTCAATTTCAAAGTCTTCAGACATGTTGGACTGTCCTTTGCTGAAAGACCGTAGTGCAAATTATCTTTTAGCTACTGTGGTTACTATTGTCTCCCCCTGTGGTGCATGTGTCACGTGATGTAAACACGGGTAAGAAAAGCTCATGCTTTCGCTGGTTTCGCGCAAGCGCACACATGAGCGCAGAGCACAGAGAAGCAGTCAGAGCTACAGGCTACAGTGAGGCTAAAAACAGAGTTCAGATGACGTTTTTCGAAACAACTTTTTATGTCGGGCTTCAGGACACTTGGATCACTACGGTTGAGCATGTTGGAAATATTTTGTGGTTTCAATTTTGTGTTCTTGGACGTTAGTCTGGGGCGCCGTCAGCCATTATGTGTGCCAGCCGCTCCCCCTGCCAATCTCCGCAAGGGATGTGAGTACTCTAAAACTTCACCTGAGCCTCCGTCAGCATATGGGTGAGTAGATAATGGCTGCATTTTCATTTTTGGGTGCACTATCCCTTTAACTGCATCAGTGACATAAATATCTGGATGACCAAAAACATTCTAAAATTAAACAAAGACAAAACAGAGATTATTGTTGGTGGCTGCCAAACATCTGAGTGAAGAGCTCAATTCTAAACTGATTTCACTGTCTCTTAAACCCAGTGAGCAGGTCAGAAATCTAGGTGTTGTCATGGACCCAGAACTCAGCTTTACAAGCCATATCACAAGTATCACAAGGACAGCATTTTACCACCTAAAAAACATTTCCAAAGTTAGATCAGTGCTGTCTCAGACACTGAAAAACTGGTTCATGCTTTCATCTTCTCCAGACTAGATTGCGGTAACGCCCTTCTTGCCGGACTCCCTAAAAAGAGCGTAGGACAGCTCCAACTTATTCAAAATGCTACAGCCAGACTACTCACTGGGACTAGAAAAACAGAACATATTACTCCCAACTCAAAACACTTCACTGGCTTCCAATAAAATACAGAACTGATTTCAAAATACTTATCACTGTTTACAAAGCACTTAATGGTCTGGCTCCTCAATACATTTCTGACCTGCTCACAGCCTACATACTCCCCAGAACCCTTCAGATCATCAGACACTGGTCTCCTAACTGTGCTCATGATCCAAAATAAGTTTGTTGAAGGTGCATTCAGTCATTATGGCCCCACTCTCTGGAACAAACTGCCTGATGATCTATGATTCTCTGCAGCTGTGTCATCCTTTAAATTCAAGCTTAAGACCGACCTGTTCTCCCAGGCCTATGAATAGTTAGTGTCTCTTGTCTGTCTGTCTGTCTGTCTGTCTCTATCTCTCTCTCTCTCTCTGCCTCTTCTTCTCCTCTCTAGTGTTTCTTTTTGGGATATGTGATTGGGTATGTCTGTGTGGGTGGGTGGGCTTAGGATGAATTGCTGTCAAGACTTAATTTGTTTTTATTCACACATGTTGTATGTAAAAGCGCATTAAGATTACTTTGTATGACGTGCTATATAAATAAAATTTGATTTGATTTGATTTGATTTGATCATGGACATGACGTATGAGGCTCGATCATCCTGTTTGCTCTTTTCTACACCACAGATTGAAGAGGTCCTTGAGATAGTAGCTCCGTCCTGGCTGCGCCGGGCCGTTTTCTCAACCCTTGCAGTTCAGTGTTAATGACACATCGCTCGGTTCTGGTAATCACAGTTCCCGGTCGTAATCACTTTAATGTATTTTGAGCTGTCTTTCCAATTACATACATTGCAGATTCACTAACTCTACAATAGCATATAGCAGTGATCCAGAGCATCATTTGTCTACTGCCTACTAGCCTCGCACCATCAGGCTCTTCACGTACGGTGAAGAGTCTGGTTTTCATTCACTCCGAATTTTGTCTGGATTCTGGTTCAGGTCTAAAGAGCAGATCCAGAATTCACCAAATTCACCAAAGTAAAAGTATTTACCAAAGTAAAACTTTAAATTTTGGCGCACTGTTGGGAATCAACATATATTTACCTCACACGGTGGCACCATAAATGTTGGGGTCAACACATTAGGCTTCATCCGGAGGCACCAAACATGTTGGGGTTTAATTGGCTATCGGAAATAATTAATAATTATTATTAATAATTAATAAATATGTTAAATAATGTGACTTAATTAACATTAAATCACTTCGTGGGGCACCATTCCTGTAAAGGGAAAAATGATAGCCAGTTAAAGATATCAGTCTCATAAAATAGGCTAAACTATTCTTTTGGAGTTTGATTAATAATTAAATTAATGACAACAACCAAAATTAACAGTAACGCCTGAAGGATTTCGGAGTTCTTGACGCAGCAGAGGTTGACTATTCATTCACTCTTGTGCAACATTAAACAGACAGCAGGCATGATTCCAAAGAATTATATTTATTCACAAATTAGCAAAGCAAACCAAAACACACAAATTTTAACTAACTATATACAAGCTTAGTGTGTATGTATGTGTGTGTGTTTGTGTGTGTGTGTGTGTGTGTGTGTGAGAGAGAGAGAGAGAGAGAGAGAGGGAAAGAAGAGAAAGACAAAGGGCAGGTGTGGTGATCAAGGAGCCGTTTGGCCTACAAAACAAAATGGCTGACAACAGAGTACTACCAAAATGGCCGAATCAAGGCTGCTTCAGTTTCAGGGGAGGTGTTTGTCTGACCGTGTGGTCAGGACAAAGACAAAGGAAAAGAAGCAGGAACTTTGAGATGCCTGTTTGGGTGTAGCTCTGTTGAAAGCCTGTTTGTTAATGAGTCTATGTCAATGTGACGTGTGTTGCAAACGGTCTGGATTAGTGCAGAGACTGTTTAGTTGCATGCAAGAATCTGTTTGTGAACACTATTAGCAAACTAAACACTTAGCTGTGGTGAAGCAAACTAATCAATGACCTAACTGCATACTATCACAACAATAACTCAGTAAACAGCATCAAAGCACATACAACAGGTTAAACAGTCTTGCTTAGCCTGTAAAGCTGTGATAAGCTATGCCCAGTTGTTACATTACTGATCCTTGAATGGATGGGGGAAAGAGTCACTTGGTGGTGTGCTGCTTGTTAGCTGGCAGAAGAAGGCTGGGAAGATGGTTCTCGGTTCTGATCCGAGGAAGCCAGTCACTCGAGGTCCTTGCAGAGTTAGACGCTGGGTGCTAACTCACTTAGTTCCGTGTTGCTGGAAAGCTAGTTGCAAACCTTGCGCTTGCGAGAGTCTGTGATCAGTTGCTCTCCCTTTAGTGGTTTGGGCCTCTGGAGCAGGGGTTTGGGCCTCTGGGCTGTTCCAAGCCCGGCCGGAAAGCAGTGTGAGCTGTTGAAGCTCCTGGAGCAAGAACAGGAAGAACTGAAGAAGGGAGCAGATCTTGTACAGATGCCTGTGACATCACAGAGTCACATGTCACTGTAAAAGGTCTTGTCCAATCAAGTTTTGGGACCTGAGTCTCACTGAGGTGTGAGGTGAGATCTCCTGTGGAGATGGGTGCCGCATAGCCCTCTTTGTTTGAAGACAAAGAGCATGCAGAGGAAAAAGCCTTTAAGCCTGTCCAGTGATGATTTTACCAAATGATAAATTATCTGTGGTCCTGTGAATCTCAACACGCACCATCGATTTACAATAAAAGAAAAAGGTTAACTTAATGGCTTGGGACTTTTCTTGTAAATTCTATTCTTTAAATTAAAAAGTTTCACCACATTTTATTAGCTTGGTGCTTTTATTTTGATGGAAAGGGGCATCCATCGAATTCCGGATCCTGTCTCTCTCACCCTGGTACTGGTTCCTTACCAAAATGGCCACTAAACGGCCCCAGACTAACTGCCTACAGGGGAAATACAACTGGTCAGTATACTCTCGAAGATGCCCGTGTAATCTTTGATGTTCTTCATGACACTCGTCCAATACAGTGGTAGGGCATTTATCATAAAAGACCCCTTAGGTCTAATTGAGCAATACACCTGGCGATACACCATATTTATCTCAGTATTTTCAGTTGCAAGTCGAGCCACATTTGTGATGTCACAAAAAAAAAAAGACTGTGATCAAATTAAAATGCATAGAAAGGGATCTTATTCCCATTTGGAAACATACAGCTGCACAATGTCACTCCTCAAAAACACTAATCAGTGAAGGGGTTTTATGGAGTGCTGTAAGTTTAGTTCATTCAAAACACACCTGAAACACATTAAACATGGCCTAATAGCGACAATTTCAAACACAACTACACATTCGGCTTCACTATAACTCACAGCATTCACAGACAAAGCACTTGTCTTCCACTGGACACATTTTCCCCACAAATACTACATGCTAACATATGGCGGCAGTAGCTCAGTCCATAGGGACTTGGGTTGGGAACCGGAGGATCACCTGTTCGAGTCCCCGTCCGGACCAAATATGGAGTGTGGACTGGTGGCTGGAGAGGTGCCAGTTCACCTCCTGGGCACTGCCGAGGTGCCCTTGAGCAAGGCAGCCCCCTCACTCTGACATCTTTCTCCACTTTGTGCATGTATAGGTCCTGTTTGTGCATGTGTGTGTCTTTCGGACCTGTGTGTAATTGACAAGCAAGAGTGAAAACATTGAATTTCCCCTCAGGGGGATTAATAAAGTAAATAAACTTAAACTTTAGCACAAGCCTATGGCGTTCTAAATTGTATAAATTAGCCTAGCAGCTAGCGGACTCTCCTCTACTCATATGAAGAACAGCAACATTTAACATAGTCATTTCTACCAAATAAAACCAGTAGCATAGCTGTCTGACCTTTTCCAAGCTGTTTTGGCCATTGGCGACCCTATCTCTATCATCATAAATCTCAGCTGCCACAATAATTGCCAGGGCAGAATTTTTCTACTATAAGCGGATTAGCAAAGTACCCACCGTGGGTTTTTGAGGGGAGCCAGGTATGGCCCTATTTCATAAATCGCTGTTTCATAAATCAAGTTTCTGTGCCCTTATTTCTTGCTAAGTCATTCATATAGCTGATAGTGGTCTTTTGTGGTCTTCTCATCTGCTACATCTCTTTCAAGTCATAGTTGTCCTATTGCCCACATTCATATTTGATGGAGTCATTCATGCATCAGCCATTTGCTATTTCTGTTTGGTTGTCACATCGCTATTTGTGCTACAGTATATATGCTTGCTGTGCAGACCTCTTTCCCTTGCTTTCATTAACCATATGGGCCCTAGGCCTTTTTTGGTGTATTTTTCCTGCCTTTACTTTTAAGCTCATATCACCGTCATTATAAAGGCTACACACACATGCTATATCTTGTTTTGTTTTTTTTCAGGACAATCTGGGCTATCCAGATTTGCCATCATTCCATGTCTCACATGTATCTCACCATAGCTAGTTGGTAGTAGACATATTCTGCCATATATGAAGAGGCAAGACTCTCTGGAATCTGGCAATTCTTCAATTCAAATTAACACAAAAAGTTTGTGCTCTAGAGAAAGGATCAGCACTCAGTGAATAACCTCCTAAGCCCTATGATAAGCTATTATGGCAAGGCTTAACTATGCAGACCAGTGAGCAGTGATAACTAACATGTCTTTGGGGACATCGGGTGGGAACCTCCTTTCACCAGTGTTTCGTCTAGTTGGTCCCACGACACCTCCAGGAGGCTAAACAGTGATCTCTGGCGTCCCAGAGACACTCCCCTAATGCCAGGTCTCACTGCTCCCCGCACCAACCCAACAACCTCCTTTACCTTACTTACACATGGCTTTCTCAGCCCAAACAGCACTGCCACCTTCAACTAAACCCAGGCTTCGTACATGCGAGCTCCAGGTAGAGGCAGTGCTGATACTACCTTTCCTAGCACATTCACCATACTCTATTTCACACAGTACAAAGCATAACTCTAATATAAGCTAAAGTTAAAGGAGATAGATAAACTCACAGGATCAGCAAACACACTCACTTTGGCAATATAAGAACCATGATGGTGGGACATTCTGTCACTTCACAGTTGTCCAAAACATTGTGGTTTGTGCCAGGCGGACATGATTGCCAGTATTTTTTATTTTCAGTATTGCAAGAAATTCCATTGACTCATTCACAAGTCAAAATGTGTTTTATCTGAAAGAAACAAGCAAGATTTACATCTAAGATAATAGAAAAATAGTCAACCAAGTGCAATGATGTCCTCCAAGATAATATTTGCCACTTTGTTTACAGTAAAATAAAATTGGGGGGATTTGGGAGGGGACGTGTCCACCTCAATGTATATGCTGACTATTGCCCAGTCATGCATGCATAATTAGGCTACAGTTGTCTGGGTGCGCAAAGGTGAAGTGAGCTGGTCTTGTCATACAAAGTTTGATGGAGTGTCAACTGGACAATATTGAGATATTTGCATCTTGAAAGCTGGACTACAAATGTGGATAGACAGGGAGACACACATGCAAGCCTGAGATGTGGTAAGATACGATATTCCTCACTATTGATCTGTATTTATAGCGTGATGGGATGACAGCACAATGTGCGTGGTATCACTGGAAAGCTCTGGTCCTGCACTTTCATGTGATATGTGTGGCATTTCTGTGCAAGCCTGCATTCGCGAGTAATCCATCCAACACTAATGTGTGTGCAAAGCTGTATGAAAGGTCTGTTATTATTATATATATATATATATATAATATATAATTATATAATTTATCATTTTTTTTCGCTTTGAACATTGGAAACATTGGACTACCGACAAGTGCTTGATCTTATCAGAAAGCTACGGTTCCGCTGTTTCACGTGATATGCGTGGCTTCTCGCCTCTCAGAGAGGCAGGGGCGGAAATAGGATATACGGGGGCCCAGGCCAAAGTGGGGCTCCCACACCTAAAATAGACTACAGCTACCCCTCCCAAAGAGGTCGAGGTTTCAGTCGAGGAAGAAGAAGCCGCAGACCCATGGTAGACATAGATAGATGTCACTATTGCTTAAGAGCAGGACACTGGGCTAGAGATTGTATAATAAAGAGACAGGAGGAATATCAAATGACTGGTGGACCTCAAAGGCAACCTTATACTCCTGTACAACCTAGAGCTTCATTTACCTCTCAGACTAACGCACAACAGGCCACATTAGGTAATGATCAACAATCTCCATTACCTACTGAAAACAGATCAGTGAATATGTTATGGAATAAATCGGGATACCGACAGAGGGACATGGATGGTAACATCAAACTCATAATTAATGCTCCAAAATTTCACATTTCTAATAAACCTGCAGAAATACCACAATTAGGTTTACAAATTTCAGGAAAAAGAATTCCATTTCTAGTGGGCACTGGAGCAACTATTTCATGCTTAAAGAGGCAACAGACAGGATTTGGGTTTTGTTAGCTTGGTGCCACCTAGCATCAGCAGTGTTGCTCGCACTGTCACAAAGACCAAATTGACCGTGGGGATCAGAGATAATCAATAAAATGTAGGCTGTAAAGCCACCAGTATACCTCTATGTATATGTAGAATGAGGTGTGTGGACACTATACTAAATAAATGAGTAAAGAGACCGAGCAACAATTATCAGATTTATCTGAAGAAAAAACAAATAGTAATGCAAATAGTTATACCAGAATGCACAGTACCAGTACAAACAACTCAGAGTAAATTATACAAGTGTGTACAGTATCAGTACAAACAACAGTAGACACGTAAGGGATAATGTATAGTGAGCCGGTGACTGTTGAAAAATAACTCCCAACAGGGGAATGGAACCCCAACGCACACCGGCTCACTATACATTATCCCGCTTAGAACATGGCTTACTACTGAAAGATTCAAATGTTACAACTGGCATCAATATTATTAAACTGCTGGCAGAGGCGTTCACCAGACAAACGGGAGCGGAGGATAGGATTTTACTCCACTTTTCCCGGTCGAGAGGCTGGATGCCCAGTAGCTGCGGTGATGGAGGCTGGCGGAGGGGGGGCAGGGGGGTTGCATCACTGTCCGAGGGCTGCTGTGGAATGGCAACGAGGATGTCAGCCAACCAACACTCGCTACCTGGTCCCTGGTTGCGGCGATTTGGGATGCTGGCCAGCTAGGAATTAACTAGCAGCCAGTACAGTACAGTCCTCTCTCGTCTAGCTAACATTTAGCCGTGTTACTTACTGATCCATTAGAAAGAAAGCTAGCTGAACACCGGTGTTGAAGCCTCTTTGGTCACGGAGCTCCCTCCATCTCTTGAACGCCTGACTGAGGTTTACTCTTGTTTTTCCTCTTCTTTTATCACTCTCCTTTTTGCTCTTCTTTGCCTCCTCAGACAGATTATCTTGTTTTCTTTTGGGAGGCCGTTTTTCACTTATCTCCAAATTTTGTCCGTCTGCCATTGTGCTCCTGACTCAACTATCTCATGCCCTGGCCAGTTCCTCCTAAGGACCAGATCCAGTCCCTGATTGGCTGACCGACCAGTTTGGCAATACATGACGCGTTTCCTGCCGCAAAGCAGATTTTTTCTGCGAAAATTTGTCCCAGGTGGCAGAAGCTTATTGCAAAGATTGCAAAGCCATTAAGTAACCTATGTAAATGCTGATAGTCTGATTTTACTGTGTATACTACCCTGTGCAACCCACCCCATCATTTTCATAAAGAAATATATAGGCAAAAATGCTGTCTGTTGCTTCTTTAAGACAAAAAGATTTAAAATGTCCTTTGAATAAAAAATCCATCCAGTCTGTCTGTATTAGTGGTGTCCCACAAACTGAATTCTTATCCATCCCATTAGAAGTGGAGCTGGATGACATGAAATTACAACATTCATTTATGGTGAGTGCAACAGCTTCCATGTCCTCAATGGGACATGATTTGTTAAGTAAACTTAATGCAACCATTTCTTGCTCACCTGATGGGATTGAGCTTCTTACTCCTGCAAATACAATGTATCAACTATTTTCTCACACAATGGGGTGTCTCATAAGTCTACCTACATTTTGATATCTTTTATCCAAGTTATTTAACATGGAAGGACTTGGCCTCACGTCAAGCTGCTGCTAAAATTTTAAACATGAAACCAGTCGATCCACCATTTTCTAATAAACAAATTGACCAAATTGAAGTGCAAGAAATTCCCCAGTGCCTTTATATATCGCCACATGGGCTCTTGTTATACTGGAAAAACACTTCTGAGGACATTGAATCTTTTGTTTGTGCTGTCTGCACAGATTTCACAGACACTGAACCTTTGCTAGAATCTTATAAAGTTTATCTTCATATTATTCCGGATAATAAGGATCAAAATAAAAATTACATTATCTGGTGGTATGGACTTGAACCATCACATTTTTTCATCAAAATCTTACAAAATGATAGTAAACCACATCTTCACGTCAAAAGGATTACCCTTGTCAAAAGAAAAGGAGGATGGAATTTGACCAGTTATTGAAAGCTTGTTAATGCAAGGCGTAATTGTCAAGCGGTGATCACAAAATGACGCAATCCAATTTTAAAGCCCGGAACAAATAAATATCAATTCACACAGGATTTAAGAATTGGTTAATGAGGCAGTCTTTCCCATAGCTCCACTTGTACCTGATACAAACTCCATCCTAGCGGCACTGCCAGCCGACTCCAAATATTATACAGTAGTGGACCTTTGTTCGGCATATTTTTCAATTCCAGTACACGAGGACGCACAAGACTTATTTGCTTTTACTTATAAGAATGAACACTATGTGTGGCGCAGATTACAATGGGCTTTGTTGATTCTGCCGCTGTGTATTGTGCTGCAGTTAATACGCACCTGTCTCAATTAGCCTTACCCGGACCGTCGATGCTATTACGGTATGTGGACAACATCCTGGTGGCTTCACTGACAAAGTCTGATTGTATTCAAGACTCCCTTGCTCTCCTGACACACCTCGCTATAATCGGACACAGAGCGTCCCTCGCTAAACTCCAATTTTGTCAACCAACTGTCAACTACCTGGGATATGTGCTAAAACATGGCTGCCGGTACCTATCACCAGAAAGAGTGAAGGCAATCAAAGACATCAAAAGACCTCAAACAAAGACAGAACTCTATCCTTTTTGGGTCTTGAGAATTATTGTCAAGCATGGCTCGTAGAATACGTGATGTATGACTCCATTTTGCGAAAAGCAACCGTAAAGGGCACGTTGGAAAATGTTCAGTGGACTGATGAAATGAAACAAGCCTTTCGCCACATGAAATACTGGGACTGCCAGACTACAAACTGCCTTTTCACCTTTATGTCGCAGAAAATGGACTTGTTGCTTCTGCTGTTTTGGCTCAGACGCACAGTGATGTAGGGATTTACTAAAGGCAAGTTGGTTATTGATTATTAATTACCAATGGTAATTAGTTAAGAAATTAAATTATCAATGTGTATTTAGAAGTCCGGGACACCACCCTGGATACAGGGATCAATGACCAACCGGTTTTTAGACAAAAAGGGAAAAATCCTCGTCTCAGTTTGCTAATAGAGGTGAATATTAACAATTAAATAATTAGAAGGCGTGAACCCGGGCACTGACCATCACAACCAGCTACTGATACAAAAACAATGCACAAATCACCAGAGGACTGCTCTAGTAAAGTCACAAATGTTTATTAAACAATTATGATTCAACAATCACAAGCTGTTCACTTAATAAACACTACACTAAATTGACTAACTAAAAGCGACAAATCAAAGCATGCAAGTGGGTCTCTGTGTGTGTGTGTGCTAATGTGTATGTGTGTATGTGTGTGTGTGTGTGTGTGTGTGTGTGTGTGTGAAGGGAGGAAGAAAGAGAGAAAGAGAATGGCGGGCGTGGCCTCCTGGGGGACACGCCACATACTGATAAGAGTAAGGCGGGAGATTTGAGGGAAGAAGTACTGAGGCGGGATACTAGAGCAAACCAATGGGTCATAAAACAGTTGGCCACATGTGCACCTTTAAAGTACGCACAAGATGGCGTCCAGTGGGAGCAGTCACACTGTATGCTCTAACAGAATAGCTGTGCCAACACGTGTAGGTGTGTAGAGTGTGGTAATGGCGAACTGCCCTTAAGGAGTTGCTCACAAGGCAATGTGTGATTTTACCACAAGTATAAGGTGTGTACGTGCATGCGTGCGTGCGTGCGTGCGTGCGTGCGTGCGTGCGAGTGTGTGAGTGTGCGAGTGTGCGTGTAGGTTAGTTAAAAGAGAGGGGGGGAGAGAGAGAGAGAAGAAAGGCGAGTGGGCGCTCTTAATCAGCGTGAGCTAAAAGCGGCCGTGGAGGAACACAATGGTCACTCTCCTATCCCTCAGAGGCCGGTAGACTAACTGGGTCAGCCTACCATCCACTGGTCCTTGTTACAGATAGGAATGCAACGTATTGTGAGTGCGCAGCCAGCACAACTAACAGCACAATCAATTTGCTCTGGCGAGCACAACAACAAGCAGCAATCAATGATTAGATTATCAAAGAAAGGGACACAGCGGTCCTCAAAGTTCACAAAGTCACAGTTAAAAGTCACTCTTAAGTCACACGCTAAATATATAAAGTCTCTGCCCATACTGAAGCTCTCTTACTTGAGTCGCCGGTGCAACGACGTATGTCCCGTCTCGTGGGATGAGTGAGCGGGGCTGCTGTAGGAATGAAAGATGCTGTCCTTGGTGTGGCAGAAGAGGGATCAGCTGAGTCGACTCGGTTGAAGAAACGGGGCCTCTGTGACTCCGTCTTCCTCGGGAGAAAAAGGGGGTTTCTCCAAAATCTGCAGATGCTGAGGAACGGCGGGGTTGCGCGGCATTTCTCGGGTGCTCCGTGGAGTGTTCAAAACAAAAGAAAAAGTGTCTTTCCTCCTTCAGCAAGTCAAGAAACAAAAGGGTGGCCTAGGTCGGTTAAATTCAAACATTTGAGGTGCTCCCTAGCAGTAACTTGCGCACAGAAAGCTTTGGCTTCCTTCCAGCAGCTCGTCATAGGGGGTTCCTTCTGACTCAACCTGAACCTGGCTGCTGTCGCCCAATAGGGAGCAAGAGTTTGAATTTCAAAAGTGATTTACACTTTTATAGCTACCGGACCGATGGAAGCTTGGCGCATTTCCTTTGTTCTTAGACTGGCTGGTTTTGTCAAGGTCTCTCTATTGTTTAAAACATGTGGCTGAGGTCCCAACATCCCCCCTTTGGTCCGAAGGGTGGGGTGCTGAGCACAACCTTTAGAGCAACCTAAGGGTCAATCAGTCCATGTGTCCATAAATGCATGAGAGGTGGTCAACAGTTCAAGCGTTCCTTCAAGAACATGGGTAGAGTAATCCACTTGTCTTTAGCAAAGGAAAATCCATAATTGTCTAAACAGTTCATAACAGTTAATCTTCAGAGGCTAGTCTGGTCAGGACATAGAGGGTAGTCTGGGCAGGATATAAAGGCTAGTCTGGGCAGGACATAGGTTTCTAAGCCTCAGATAACAACAAAAAAGGGTACACTGTTCTTATTACAAACCACCAATACTTCCAAAACAATCATCGGAAGTACACAAGAAGAAGAAGAAAGAGGGAAGAGGGAAGAGAAGAAATGGTGGTTAGAACAAGGTTAGTAGGCTCTCCCTTCTCCTCAAGCCGCAAAGGTAGTTGGTCACCTCTCGGATAAAGGGGGTGCTTGGACAAACCCAGTGAATGTCTTTTGTCTTAGTGCACATGCTAAGATTGGGGATGAGGTAGAGTGAGGGTTTGTCTTCATGGTAGGCGAGTGTTGGTGGTGTTCTGAGGTGTACGTGTGCGTTACCCTTCCAAAACCCAACATTCAACACTGACTTTAAACGATAGACATTTGGCATCTCAACCTTAGAGTCTATGGGTTTACAGAAATCGGAATGGCGCTGCCAAGATTGTAAGCCAGATGTACCTGAGTCTGCTACACAAGGGCTAGGGGTACCAGGTAGAATGGGATCCTACCAGCACCAAGGCTGTTTACTGAGGAGCTGATTTCTCTGAGGAGATCCTGCATGAGATCTCTAACTACACGGACATAAGTTATGTCCTCCTTAACAACATCTGATAATGTCTCTAGGGCATGCACAGTGTTGTTGAGCAAAGCCGAATGAAGGTTCACAGTAACTACAGTACCCTGAAGGGTTTTACCCAAGTTCTGCAATTGTCCTTGTTGCAAAAGGAGTCTCTGTTGGATTTCTGGCATCTCTTCATCGAGTTTAGCCATGTGCCTTTGGAGTGCTCCAATGCTGACAGAGTTGGCAGCTGAGAGGCCAATAGAGAACAAGGAACCAACGCCGGCGGCTGCAGCGAGCAGGACACCAAGGAACCTCTTAGGTCGCTTCTTGTCACTGAGGTCTTTCTCTGTGACCAAGAATTTTTCCAGTTGTTCTAGAATGTGGACCGTTGCCTGCTTGGCATGTTCAATCAATCAATCAATCAATCAATTTTATTTATACAGCCCAATATCACAAATCACAATTTGCCTCACAGGGCTTTACAGCATACGACATCCCTCTGTCCTTATGACCCTCGCAGCGGATAAGGAAAAACTCCCCAAAAAAAACCCTTTAACGGGGAAAAAAAACAGTAGAAACCTCAGGAAGAGCAACTGAGGAGGGATCCCTCTTCCAGGACGGACAGACGTGCAGTAGATGTCGTACAGAACAGATCAGCATAACAAATAAACAGTAATCCACATGACACAATGAGACAGAGAGAGAGAGAGAGAGAGAGAGAGAGAGAGAGAGAGAGATGCAGGTAATGACAGTAGCTTACAACAACATTATTGAAAGTAATAATATTATAGTTATAGTTCTGGCTACTGTGGTACAATATGTTGAAAGTATGTATTAATATCTGGCAGTATACATGTATGACAATAGTCGTGTATAATAACAGTAGAAGTATGACTAATGACTAATGATGGCAGCAGCAGCAGCAGGAGGCATCTGGCAGCACCACGGCAGCAGCACAACCACACACGTCACGCTGTCCAGGCACCGCTGCGATATGATTTAATCTGAGAGACAGCGGAGCACAAAGGCTCCGGAGAAGAAGCCGAGTTAGTGACATCCAGAATGGCCGAGTTAGCAAGATGCAGTAGTAGAATATGAGAGAGAGAGAGAGAAGAAGAAGGAGAGAAGGTGCCCGGTGTATTATAGGGGGGTCCTCCGGCAGACTAGGCCTAAGTCAGCCTAAGTAGGGGCTGGTACAGGGCAAGCCTGAGCCAGCCCTAACTATAAGCTTTATCAAAGAGGAAAGTCTTAAGTCTAGTCTTAAATGTGAAGACGGTGTCTGCCTCCCGGACCGTAACAGGAAGATGATTCCACAGGAGAGGAGCCTGATAGCTAAAGGCTCTGGCTCCTGATCTACTTTTGGAGACTTCAGGGACCATGAGTAACCCTGCGTTCTCAGAGCGCAGTGTTCTGGTGGGATAATAAGGCACTATGAGCTCTCTAAGATATGACGGAGCTTGACCATTTAGAGCTTTATAAATTAACAGTAGGATTTTAAATTCAATTCTGGATTTTACAGGGAGCCAGTGCAGAGAAGCTAAAACAGGAGAAATATGATCTCGTTTCTTAGTTCCTGTTAGTACACGTGCTGCTGCATTCTGAATTAGCTGGAGAGTTTTTAAGGACTTACTAGAGCTACCTGATAACAGAGAGTTACAGTAATCCAGCCTTGAGGTAACAAAAGCGTGGACCAATTTTTCTGCATCTTTTCGGGTCAGGATAGGCCTAATTTTCGCAATATTACGTAGATGAAAAAATGCAGTCCGTGAGGTTTGTTTTAAATGAGAATTAAAAGACAAATCTTGAGGCAAGGTCTGAGTTGACCGAGAGCGGGAGGCCCCAACAGCTGAACACATGGTTCAGAAGCAGGACTGCGGTTGTGACCGCAAGGCACTCCACCCACTTGGTGAATGAACAGGTCACTGTGAGGACTAATCCAGTCGACCTGAAGGTGGGACCATGGGAATGCAACCCCCCTTTCCTGAAGTGGGGCACGATTCAGTGGTTGGGAAGGCTGGAACTGGCGGGTCGGTCCCTGGCCGTTGTGGGTGTAAACCAACAACCCTTCTTCCAGCTTCAAGTGTGGCAGAGCACGGTGAAGAGCTTGCAGCTCTGGGGATCTGTCCTGCAGGGCTACATCCGGAGGATTTGCCACTAGTTGTCTGATGGTGTGAAGAGCAGGGTCCTGCTCTTGCATGGTGACCAGGTCTGCATCACCTGGTTTTCGTCCTAATTGTATTGTTTGCGTGCCAGTTTGACAGTTGTCTCTCCTCTCCTTCTTCTGTTGGCAGGTGATGGCATTCACGACACATGTCTAGAACTCCCAGGGTGTACCTTGATCCGCCCCTAGTTTGGCTAGGCGGTCAGCCTCGTCGTTGCCATCCTTGTCAGGACCTGAGACTTGTGAATGACCCTTGACCTTCTTCCAGTACACGGTCATACCCCAATCTGTCACGAGCTGATCGCATGCCAAAAAGAGTTCAGAATGCTTGACTTGTTTGTTTCGGGTATTCTTCATATCATTCTGCTTCCACATGGGGAAGTGAGAGATGAAGCTGTGACAAACATAATTCGAGTCAGAGCAGATCACTAGTTGCGTCATAGTCAGTTTGACGGACTGTTGGAGTGCGATGAGCACTGCTGCGTACTGATGTGTGTGGTAGGACGGCACAGCCCGTCTCCACCCATGTTGTTGTGTGCGTATTGGATCAGTGGGAATGGTGGTGTAAACTCGCTCCTTTGCGCCCCGTCCATTGAATACTGATGGGTTGGCAGCAATTATCCTATTGCACCTTGCGTACTGGGCGGTGCTGTGCCAAGTTATATCTGGGGAGGGCTGCGCGTCTCGGATGTGCGTCCTCCTACCGCTTCCTGGAGCCTGGGCTGCGCGTCGGCAGCGTGGTTTGGCGTGGCTATGTCGGCTCCATGTGGCTGTCTTGAGACGCTGGTTACTGGGCTTCCTCCGTTCACTTTTGTCAGAGTTGGCTTGTATTCCGGCCAGAGGTTTGGGAGTTGGGCGTGTGCGGCCTCGGAGCTGTGCGTAATAATCCACGCTCTGCGTTGGATCCCTGAGTTATTAGGCTGCATCCCTTCACGGCTACCTCCCCTGTGGCCTGGGAAGCTGCGCCTTTACTGACGGGTGGCTCCACCTTTGAAGCGGGCCGCTGCGCTACTGCTGTTCTGTCTGTGGGTTCGCTGCGGCAGGCTCACTGCTCGTCTCCCGTTGTTTTTTTTTATTACTATTGTTTCGTTTGTTTTGTTTTGTTTTTTTTTTCTTTATTTACTAATCCGGGTGTGAGTGCGGGCTTGCTGCCTTGCACGCCTAGAGTAAATTCATTTGGATGAAATTGAGTGTTGGTTGCACCGCATGTGGCGCTGTCTCTGTAGAGGAAATTAATGCAGTGTAGGATTTAAAGCTGCACCCGGTGCACTGATCCTCGTCAATTAACCTATCAATCTTTGGTTAATTATTGTTTTTTTTTTGTTTTCTTTTCGTATTGTAATCAGTTATTCATTGTTATTGCTTACAGATTTTATGATCATTTATTGTTATTTTCTGAACATTCTGTGTTTAATTATTGAGTTATTCTTCTTAGTAGCTTTTGTTTTTTTTCTTTTTGCTATTGGTTTATGGTGAGCGCGGGCTTGCTGCCTTGCACGCCTGGAGTAAATTCATTTGGACGAAATCGAGTGTTGGTGGCACCGCATGTGGTACTGTCTCTGTAGAGGAAATTAATGTGGTGTAGGATTTTAAAGCTGCACTCACACTGATCCTTGTCAGCTAACCTATTAATTTTGGGTTAATTATTGTTTTGTTTTCTTTTTGTATTACGATTAGTTATTCATTGTTATTCTTTACAGATTTTGTGGTTATTCATTGTTATTTTCTGTAGACTTTGTTTAGTTATATAGTTACCTTTGTTGGTAGATTTTGTTCTTTTTCTTTCTTTCTTTTGCTTTACTGGGTTAACTGTGAGTGTGTGTGTGTGTGTGTAAAAGCAGTGGCAATTAACAGCACAATCAACCTTGGTGGTGACATTATGGGCCTAGCATAGTGTGGTGTCAGGGCAGTTGTTTTATATGTTTTGCCCTTTGCCCTGACTAATAGTTTGCTTCTTTTCTTTGGACAGGAGCTGTTGGGCCGGTGCGGCGAATGGCTGACTGATCCCTGCGGTGGTGGTCCCTTCACTCCCTGTATAGTCGTGCACTTGGGTGTCATTCAATGGTTTCTTTTTTTCCTCACATGTGGTGTGTAGTATCAGGACCCTTCCCCTTCCCCTCAGTTAGTCATCTCTGCCTGGTAAGCCCTCAGCCCTGTGCCTAGTGTCTGCACTTTTATAGCAAACCTAACCAACCCATTAAGTAGGCCCCAAGGATTGTGCCATATCTGGCCACTTGTCATATTATCTCTTACCTCATCACCCAGAGACTGTATTCAAATTTTGAGATTTTAAATTGTTATTAATAAACTTTATTTTTATAATTTTCTTGGAATCACATCTGTCTCTCGTGTCATTCGTACCTGTGTGACCTTTTTGTCAGCGTTAGAGTGGTGGTCCCCTCTACCAGATTTCCGGGGGGTGAAATTCCCCTAGGTGGCGTTGTCGGACACTTGTTAACTAGCAAAAATAAATCTAACCCTCGTAGACCTTGCCACATGTGCATAGTGACATACTCAGCATACTGACTCGTTTTTGTGCCCAGTTGATAGTGGTTCAGCACGTCATGATTTTGGCCGACCCAAACAATACCAACTCCAGCCCTGAGTTGACTCTCATGGTGAAATGAGCAGCCGTCTACATAGACCTTTGGCAGGCCTTGGCAGACATTCTCATCATAATAATGATGATTAGAAGGAAGGGTCGGAGTGGTGACGAGGAGAAGTGGGGAACCTGGCTGGCCCTCGCAGTCGCAATGCTGGCACTCAGTTAGGCCCTGGCCCAAGGCCATTTTGTGGTTCTGGGCATACTTAACCTCAATGCCGTAGCCACGCTTGTAAGCCAGGCATTTTCTGTCCCATCAGGAGTGCAAGGAGGATGGGGAACCCCACTGTCCTTGCGGGAACTGTGATGCCTATTTCGCTGGCAACCTGACATGCCTGGGGAATGACCTGGCCTGATGCCATGTTCTCTGGGTCAGTTGTCTGAGGTTGACTGTCGGTGCCTGCAAGGGACCACAAGACTTGGTTGACTGTGTCTAGCTGGGCACCAAGCCTGACCAGTAGGTCTGCCCCGATGGTGAAAGGAAGCTGAAGATGAGGGACTACACTGATGTAGTGCATGACCTGTTTCTTGCCGATTCGTACAGTAAGGGAGCACACCCCAGTTGCCTTCAGAAGGGTCTGTGGTGACCCTGCGGAGAGAATGCGATGGCTCCGCTGTACGTAAGCCAAGGAGGGGCTGTGCTGGGACAAGGTCTTGAACAGGTCTTGGTCAATTGCGGACTTCTCAGACCAGAGCGTTAGAATCGCTTCAGGGACCAAGGTGCCATTAAGATGTACACCTCCAATGATATAGGGGCTGTACAATAATGAGCTCACATTTTTCAGGGAGCAAAGGAAAGACCTGTGTTCATGAAAAGAAGTTGGGCTCTCAGACTGCGGCGGCTGAGGGCACGCCGGCGGTGTGGAGGGGCCAGAGCTAGAGCTGGTATCCACAAGAGGCATGAGCATTGGCAGGGGCGTTCTGGACTCAATGACAACGACGTTGCTGTCAGAGGCTAGCACACTAGCTGCGGAGTTGAGCGGTTTAGGTGTGTCAACCTGAGCCCATATGTGGTCACGGCAGCAGTCAATGAGTGGTGCCAATCTGTCAAGTAGGTCCTGTCTGAAAAGCAATGGTTCTGTGTCTAGGACACAGATGTAGATGGAATGAACGAGTGTCATCTCTTGGAAGATTACGTCGACCCAGGCACGTCTTGTGATGGGTGACGTGTCCTGTGTGTAGCTGGTGATGCTAACATTGCAGGTCTCGATCTGGAGGGGTTTGCCGAAGGAGAGCATTGCTCTAGCAACCTCTTTAAACATGTCAGAACTCATCAAGCTTATCTCAGATCCAGAATCAAGCAGGGCGAGGGTGCTGACGCACCCCCCTATCACCACAGAGGTATATATGCATCGGGCGTTGCCCTTGCGGACAAGGTCGGTGAAACAGGGAGTGTCCACTTAAAAGACTCCCTTGACCTCCCCTGGTCCTCTTCCCCAACTGATAAAGTAAACTTTAGCTGTGGAGGGGGGAGGTGCCTGGTCTAGTCATGCTGAAGGGGGCTTGGTGTCTGACCCCTTTGGGGGGTCGTGACTTGAGGTAGAACGGCTGGGCAGGTCCAGTTGTCTAACTACTTCTGCCAGGCAAACTCGAATCAGCTCCTTCATTTCTGACCTCATGCCACCCCCGTTAGGGTGGTTTTGGGCCTTCTGGTCATACTTACCCCCTTGCTTTGGGTTCCGGTCAGCTTTCTGCTTAGGCCGGGAGCGGTTCTGTTGTTTCTGCCTCCCCCGCTTCTCACCCCCTTGTTTCTGCCATCCACCCTGTTGGTTTGGTGCTTGGCGTTTCTGGGATCCTGATTGGGTAGCAGTCTTGGCACGAGGTATCTCGTTGCCTTCAAGTGCCAGGTCTGCATCTTCCGCTGCTTGGATCCCCAGGACTCTGGCGTCACTCTCAGGCTTCTTAGCCAAGCGCACGTGAATCTCTCATACCATCTGTGCATACCTCCGGATCTCCTGCTTAGGGAGATGCCTGGTTCTGCAATACACTGTGACGGGTGGCAGAGGCGGGGTCTGTGAATAAAGAATACTCATCCCTCAGAGCTTGACAGAGAGCTGAGTAGTGGTCTCTGGTCCCCGGTGGGAGTGACTCCATGAACACATGGACACTTCTGGTAGTGGTTTTCCACAGAAGTTTGAGTTTCTCACGGGATGAGGGATGAGGCAGGTCAAGGAGACAGCATTTGACCTCTCAGAGACAGTCATCAACATTTGTGTCTTTGTTGCTCGGATCGAACCGTTCTATGTCCCTAGCGAGGGACTCAAGTTGATGAGTTTGCATGCCGAGGCCCCGTGGTGGGAATGGGCCATCCGAGTCATCCGAGGAAATGTCTCTGGTGTTTCCGTGGCGCTGAGGACGTGACGCACGTGAGGGTTGAAGGTCCCCTGTGAACACCTGTCCATAGTTACCTGTACCGCATGGAGCTTGAGGAGAAATCTCATCACCCCAGAATGGAGTCACTGTGTCACTGAAGCGCAAGGTGGTGCGGCTAAAGACGGACTGAGGTGCACTCTCTACAACTGGGAACCTTGGGTTCACTAAGTGAGAGGCATGGGGTGCGGAATAGCTGTCCACTATGGTGAGATCAGCTGCTGCACTTATTAGGAGTTGTTCTGCTCCTAGACGTGGCTGCTGGTTGGTCAGCTGTGTCATGCCCAACTGACTGGGCAGCTTCAAGACGGTGTTGATCCCTGACCGTGGCCACTGGGGGGCTCGGTGAGGGCGGCCCAACTGACTGGGCAGCTTCAAGTCTGCAAAGAAGTTCAGCTTGTCGTTTGCGAGAAGCTTCGAGTTGTGATCGCAACCGGCTGGTCTCCATGTCATCAACCAGAGGTTCTGACTCGTACTCAGAAGCACCATCTGATGACTCTTGCCGGGTTGCCTGGATAAGCGAGTGCAAAGACTCTTTATCATGTTGTGGTTGCGCACCTTCCTCTTGGGAGTCAGAGGCTGCGTCTACCCTGGCCTGGACCTCCTGTCGCAGGTGGGAATTATCATGTTGCAGCTGAGCAAGCTGTTCTTGAGCCTCTGCAGCCTGCAACTCGGCCTGACGCTGGTAGAGCAGCAAAATCTGGCCCAAAACGTCCAGAATGGTGCACTGAGGCTTTCCAGTCGGATTGTTCACATAGCTTATAAGCTCCCTGAGTTTGTCTTCACAGGTTTTGATGTTATAGCTATTAAGGTTGTTTCTGTCATCTATAGACAGACAGATAAGTCCGGCGACTGCATCCTGCAGGGCTGGGTCGCCTGACTCCTGAGGAGCTTCAGCTCCTGTCGCACGGGGGCTCTGGCTACTCATTTCTAATGAAGTAGATTTGCACACCGTGGGTTCAATAAGCTTACTGTATTGTGAGGATAATGCTAAATTTGTTGTCAATGCACAGGTGAGAGCTGAACCTGTGACTTACACTTCTACAGGATGTAGGATGTTAAGCTAATTACTCTGTACTGCAACCAATCTTATTGAGATGTTAATGAGGTGGGTTTAGCACCTCTCAAGAGCAATAGCTATGTTAAAGCACTAGTTACCTCAAAGCCAAAAAAACAAATACTTGAAACAAGCACAACGGTAGTAAACACTAACCAGTAAAACACACTACAGCAGTTCACAAAGCACGACTGGCTATGCTTGGCAGCTACACAGAAATGCAATCTTTGAAAAAAAAAATTGAATTTCCAAAGAAAATGGGAATTTTCTTTAAAACTTCAATATTGATAATTGTGGATTATTGTATACAATTATTGTATCAAAGCTGGTTTAAGATAGCCTCACACGGGGCACCAAAAATGTAGGGATTTGCTAAAGGCAAGTTGGTTATTGATTATTAATTACCAACGGTAATTAGTTAAGAAATTAAATTATTAATGTGTATTAATAATTCCGGGGCACCACCCTGGATATAGGGATCAATGACCAACCAGTTTTTAGACAAAAAGGGAAAAATCCACGTCTCAGTTTGCTAATATAGGTGAATATCAACAATCAAATAATTAAAAGGCGTGAACCCGAGCACTGACCATCACAACCAGCTATTGATACAAAAACAATGCACAAATCACCACAGAGGACTGCTCTAGTAAAGTCACAAATTTATTAAACAATTATGATTCAACAATCACAAGCTGTTCACTTAATAAACACTACACTAAATTGACTAACTAGAAGCGACAAATCAAAGTATGGAAGCCCAACTTTGGTGAATATCTTTTACTAGCTAATTTCAAGCTTTAGACTATATTAAACTGAAGGGCCATTCAGAGAGCAGCAGAATAATAAACAGAATAAAGAAAACTAGTATAACTTTTATCAGACTTTAAGTGGACATGAGAGTGGACCTATAAAACTTTTCAGTCAAAAAAGAAAACCTTCCTCTTCCTACTTTTCACAAGCACTGGATGTCAATTAAGTCATTTTTTGAAAGTGACTTTGTGCTTAACCAAAACCTATAAGATAATAGAGTAAGTACTTAAAAATCTGAAGAAAGGAAGACTTAAAAAAAGGTGAATTTATAGGAATACACTTTGTTTTGTATTTGTATGTTTGTATTTGTATCAATTGTGTATACAATGAATTTTCTGGAAAACACACATTATGTAGAAATCTTGCATTGCATGAATCTATCTTGAAGAGAAAAACTAATCTATTTGGATATGAATCACAGATCCCATATTGTAATCAAAAATGTGATATTTACACTAACTACTAATGCCTCTCTCAGATCCATCATAAAAAGACCTCATAGGGTGCTGAAATATTCAGTGTATCGATGGAGTTAACCTTAATCCTCTCTCAGAATCAAAACAACAGGATGCAGACCTTTAAAGAAGACTTCATGTATGGAACCTTGTTTTGAAATTTGACTCTATAACAAAAAAGATAGATTTTACATATTGACTCAAGTCCCCTCTTTGCTTACTTGAGTCGCCGCCGCGACGATGTGTGTCCCTTCTGTTGCTGTGGGATGAGTGCGCGGTGCCGCTGTAGCGTCCTACAGCGGAATGAAAGATGCTGTCCTCGGTGTGGCAGAAGAGGGATCAGCTGAGTCGACTCGGTTGAAGAAACGAGGCCTCGGGGACTCCGTCTTCCTCTGGAGAAAAAGGGGGTTTCTCCAAAATCTGCAGATGCTGAGGAACGGCAGGGTTGCACTGCATTCCTCGGGTGCTCCATGGAGTGTTCAAAACAAAAGAAAAAGTGTCTTTCCTCCTCCAGCGAGTCAAGAAACAAAAGGGCGGCCTAGGTCAGTTAAATTCAAACATTTGAGGTGCTCCCTAGCAGTAACTTGCGCACAGAAAGCTTTGGTTTCCTTCCAGCAGCTCGTCACTCGGGGATTGCGAGGGGCGTCAGCGCGCAGCAGCAATTAAAGTCTCAGTGACGTCATAGGGGGTTCCTTCTGACTACACCTGAACCTGGCTGCTGTCGCCCAATAGGGGAGCAAGAGTTTGAATTTCAAAAGTGATTTACACTTTTATAGCTACTGGACCGATGGAAGCTTGGCACGTTTCCTTTGTTCTTAGACTGGCTGGTTTTGTCAAGGCCTCTCTATTGTTTACAGTGACAGGTTAAGACCAGTGGCATATTACTTTAAATCTTTACCATTAATTGTTCAAGGCATGGTCCCATGTTTGTGAGCTGTCGCAGCTGCTGCTATAATGGTGGAAAAATTACAAACCATAGTTTTAGGACATCCATTGGTGCTTCACACGACACACGCCGTTAACATCATTCTTCTTAACATAACCACACAACATATGACAAGTCAACAACGAAGTAATTGTGAACATATTTTAACCCGAAATCTCACTATTTCAACTACAACACATATGAATCCCCATATTCATTTGAAATCATTACTGCGTGGTGGAGAACAAGAAAATGGAGACTGTACTCACGATTGTATGGAATTGATAAATTCGACGTCAAGCGTAAGAACTGATTTACAAAAAACGCGTTCGAAAATTCTAACTTTATTTTAAATTGTGATGAATCCTCCCTGCGCCCCGAAGGACTACCATCTTTATGTATTTTACCATATCAGTATGTGATTCAAAACCATCTTAAAACGGGAACTCATAAATTAACTACATCTTCCAGGAGACCTGTAATTCGGTCTAATAACATGTACTTTGGCAAAACTACCAATCTAGTTCAGAAATTAAACAACTTTTCCTATAAAATGACCCTATATGCTGTGTACTCCAATCTCTCTATTAGTCAAATGAATGGAAAGGATATTTCAACGGTGCATCTCATAAAATTTCACGTTCCTGAGAAATATCCTTCGCTAATGGGATGTCCAAATTTTTATAGAAAATATCATTTTCAAGTATCTGCTGACCACATCCTCAGCTACAGTTAATTCTTCAGCCATCTATGATGTTCAGAGTTGGGTATAACACGTTACAAAGTAATGCGTTAGAGTACTTTGATTACTTTTTGCAGTAACGAGTAACCTAACGCGTTAGTTTGCTGTTTGAGTAATCAAATACTTAAGTACATTTTCAAACAAGACATCAGTTACTTCCGTTACTTTTAGAATGCTGGTCCTTCAGCTCCGAAACAGCAATGGCTGTTGTTTGGTTCTAATAACGGAGATAATGTTAAACCTATCAGTCAGAAAGAAGCCACGGAGCTTGTTGCTCGTTACGTGGTCAGAGAAATGCTGCCGTTGTCTACGGTGGAGTAGGACTCGCTGACAGGCATATTTCAGACTCAGGACTTGCATTATGCCTGGTACACGCTACACGCTGGTACTCACCAATTATCCCCGGTTGTCTTTCACGGCGTGTGTGATGTTATTGGGTTATTCGTGTCCTATTTTTATTACTTTTACTATTATCTGAGTCACTGTGTCTGTTCATGTGCCAGCCGACATGTTGTTGTAGTCACCTAAAAGCGTCAGCAGATGGCAGGAGCTACATTTGAAGCACCATAAGTAAAATATCAAGCTACTGTATCTTCCACAGAAAGTTCTGACAAATGTTTCAGAATAAAAGCCTATTTAGAAAATGGAGGGATTCTCTGAGCCGAGGTTATAAGGGGCTTTTAATCTGAAACAACTGTTGAGTTTGAAATGAGGGTGCGATATGTTAACTTTATAAAGACAACGGAGCGAATAAAAAGTAAATACATAAACACATAGAGGGATTAATAAATAACGGACCGTCTATAATGTAGTTTGTTTCAAATGAAGCTGGGAGTCTCTGCAGTTGTGGTGAGTAAAAGCCCCGCCGCTATTTGTTAATGTTATTACTTTATATCCGACCGTGAGGATGTACCATTGTTTGCTAGCTTGATGCTAATGACAGTCACGTTAACTCAGCGGGTTGACAAAGTGCCTCTGCTGTTTCACACCATCATTTCCCCCTTTTACTCTGTGTGGTAACATCCCTAGAGGAAATATTAAAAATGCTGGGGTGTTGTCATACAGTTGTCTACGGCAGCAGATCGTTCTCTGTTTCTATTGGTCAAAGTGATGGCTGTGATGGGAGAATTGGATCTCAGTGAAGGGCAAGTGGTCCATAACTTTAATTTTGGAGACAAAAAAATGTAGGCTTATGTAGAAGCAAAAAAGTCAAGGTCCCGAGCCGTGCCAGAAAGCTCGCGACCTCGCTCTTCTCCTCTCAAACGGACTTTCTTTGTCTTCCATTAGATATCAAAAACTCAAATACTCAGAGGTCAAAAAATCACTGGAGACACGTAGAATCAGATGCAACTGAGTTTAATGTGCTCGCAGGCAACAAACACATCACAACTCAATGAGTCAAGCTCCGGAGCGAGACTGAAGTTTCTTTGTTTGCGCTCGCTCTTTATCGTAGAATTTCTGCTGAGTCATCTCTTTTCCTTAAACTTTTCCACTGGGCACTGATCATAAAGGTGTCACATTTCTGCTGAGTTTAAGTCCTTCCCACCATATCGGTGTCACATTTCTGCTGACTCAGCACTTTTTAGTCCTTCCCCCTCTAGTGGCAGGCCTTTTTGCCTTTGTTCAGACATGTCTGGACATGCCCAGACATGCCCAGGCATGTCCTAATGGTGTAATCTTTTTCTCCCTGCCTACTATCACACTTCCAGGCAATATATGGTATGGTATGTGTGTGTTTTCAATATATGAATACGCAAACTTGTGTTAAAGTGCTTTGCCATACATGGATACATACATGAATTCCAACCTTAATTAACTTATGCAAAATAAAACATTTACCTGATTAGTGATTAAATCTTACACTACATTCCTCCCTTTGGGGCTACATAGTCCCATACAATAATCAACATGAATCAAAAACATAACAGAGGAAAAATATATATTCCCTGCTGTGGGACTTGAAAAGTCCCATACTACAGAACCATTATCAGTATACATCACACATAAAACAGTCTCGGTAATAATTCCCGTAATCTGATTGCTCTGAATGTTATTAATGTAGTGGTGTGTGGATACAAGAGTTATACATTGCATGCATGATTAATTACAATAACCTTCTCATATACAGGTCACAGTAGGCAAGGTACATAGTTATCTTTGCTGTTAATGCCGCCTAGTTACTATCCGTCGGGCTCATAGGTGGATGTGCCAGTCATCCGCAGGCGCCGCTAGGACGCCACCTGGTCCCTCAGCATCTCGACCTCCTGTTGCAGCTCGTGGTGGTTGACCAGTTGTCGCTGTAGGTCATCCCTAGCTTGGGCTCAAATGGGGGCTGGTCCTCTGGCATGGCTGGGCGCTCTTGGTAGGCCAACCCTGGATTCTGCTGCTTTGGATACAGGGATCTCCAACTGCTGGCCATGCTCTGCACCTATCTATGTGTTGGAAAGGACATTGTTTAGTTCAATTCACTTCTCTCCTTTTCCTCCTAATTGCCCTGTGGTATAAATTACCTAATATATGTTAATCAGTCGATTGTTAGTATGGGTTTGGTAACAGCAAGGTTTTTCCTGAATCTATTGCCAATTATTTGGTTATTTCTTACCCTGAATCGGCTCTCCCTCTATACAACCTCGTGTTCCCCTTCCAGGTTCCCCTTCATTGGCTCATATAAGTTTATACTATCAGCCATATTTTCACATACGTCCATATTGTCAGTCATGGTTTCATATAAATCGTTGTTCAATCTTTTGGGTGCATAGGATCTTACCCACAGTTTATCTAGTTTCCACAATTCGCCTTTCTCAGGGAGCTTTTCCTGCTGTTGTATCAGCATAACAAATTGTCCCGTGGCCGTTCTCATGGCCCTTCTTATCAAGATCTGTACTAGGGGAAGGACGCAACAAATTATCAAAAGAATAGAACAAGTCCAAATATTACTCCTATAGATCATAGGAGATTTTTCCAACAGAGAACTTTTCTAACCAGTCAAGAACTGATGAGGTTTTTGTGTTCCAATTAGAGTGTTGTACCTGTTGGTCTCTTAATCTACGTATGTTTTCTAAAGCTTAAGTCAGGTTTCCGTCTTCGCCTGTATTCATGGGGAGGGGCCTAACTCTAGGTAGGCCTAATTTTCTGTGGCAGGCTATGCACGAGCTGTTAGTTACCTGCTTGACGGAGTACTCTAACCACTGATAAAACATATTAGATCTCCATGTGGTACTTCTAATTAGTTCGGTGTCTTGTACCGGTGTATTTCTGATTCTTCTATGGGGGTTTCGGTTTTAGTTTGAGCCATTGCTGAGCCAGTTCTACGGGTACTGTGTGCCAGGTGTCTACATTGGCACATTTTTCATTATCACACCAGACTCTTGCTGTCACCATCCCTTCTACACTACACTGTGGTCCTATAGACCGGCCATGCAACCTAACATTTCCTGTGCCCTCCACCAGTACGTGGTCATAAGCATGCGACTTGTAGTAAGTTAACTGTATGATCTCTCTGTAAGGTATCTTGCCCTGTTTTGTGGCCATGGTCCCTCGTGCTACTGCACACTTGCCTAGTTGTGCCTGGCCTTGTCTGTCTGGTTCTGCCCCTTCACTCTGTTCTACTCCTACCAGGATAAGCAATAGGGTTAGTAGTATTATTATTCCCACTTTAATTCCTCCCCCCATGTTGCCTGTGCTCTCAACCTTTCCCTGTGCTGGTCTATTGGGGGCTGTTCCCTGGGCTGTTCCTTCTCTGTTTTCTGAGTCTCCTGAGTCTGTTCTGCTTCTGTCTGAGTCTCCTGGGTCTGCGTCTAACCCTTCTATGCTTCTGGCCTCGCCTGTTTCTGAGCTGCTGCTTTCTTCTCCCTGCTCTCTTTATGCCTCTCCTCTCTCTCCTCTCTCTGTTCTCTCTGCGCTTGGGCCCTCATCATCAGCCCTGCGGCTACCAGGTGGCGACTCATGAGGTTCATCGTCAGCCACTGAGGATGGGGTGTTTTCCTCTGAGGTGCTCTCTGTCGACACCCTCTTTGGGTTGTTAGCTCTGCAGCAGTGGTTAAGATGGAACCAAACGTCCTTACCTTCAACTTTCAAGGCAGTTGGTGTAGCTAATATGACCTTGTATGGACCTTTTCTGCGTGGCTGGTCCCACTTCCTTTCGAACACCTTGACGTACACCCACTCTCCAGGAAGTATGTGTTGAAGGTCTTCTGGGATTTCGACCCTTCTGTCCTCGGTGGTGCCTTTCACCTGCTGGAAGATAGCCCTATGGATAGGGGATAGACTTCGTAAATAGTCAAACATTTCATTTTGCAGTTGCTCCAATGGGGGCCCTTCGTAGGGACCCCTCAAATATGGTATTGGCATGGGTGAACCCGTAAGCATTTCATGCAGTGTTAGATGCGTGATTCTGCTAGCTTGTGAGCGCACTGACATTAGTGCAAGCGGTAAAGCATCCACCCAGTTAAGCTTGTCCCCACTGTCTACTACTATTTTTGCTATTTTTGTTTTCAGAATCCCATTTGCTCTTTCTACTGCCCCCTGTGATTCAGGGTAGTAGACACAGCCAAACTTTTGTTTGATGCCTAGTTGCTTCAGTGTTTCTTGTGTTACATTAGATACAAAGTGTTTTCCGTTATCTGATGATATGGTATCCGGCATCCCAAATCTCAGGAAGACTTCTTGGCAGAGGAATTTTGCAAGTGTTCTATGATCTGATCGGCTGTAGCTGTTGCTTCTACCCATCAGCTGTATCCGCATATGACCACCAAGACGTATCTCATTTTTCTTACTCTGGATTGTGCTCCCATGTCTATGTAGTCTAACGTGAGGTGTCTGAAAGGACCGTCTGGAGGTGGTATGCGCCAGTGGGGCTGTAAAAACTCTCCTGATGTTGTATCTTGCGCAGATCTCGCATTCGCCTAGTACTCTATCTACCGTGGCTGCCATGAATGGTGACCACCATGTTGCTTGCAATTTCCGTAGGATCTCCCCCTTGCGCAATGGTCATTACTATGCACCCAAATTATAGCATGTCACAGCAACAAGGTTGGTAGTACAAAATTGCCATGACTGTCTCGCCAGAGACCATTTGTTGGCCCCTGTGCTTGTGTTCTGATAGCGCCACGCTTGATCCACAGTCGTTTTTCAGCTTCACTTACTCTGTTTTGCGCGGCTACAAGAGAAGGCATGGTAGTGAGGGTTTCACAATCTTGGATGGTTAACATGGGTGCCATTACTGCACCCATTGCTGCCTGTTTGGCTGCTATCTTGCTAGCTATCAGCTAGGTTATTATCTCTGGCTACCAATGAATCAGTCTTTTGGTGGGCTGGACATCTGATTATAGCTAGGGCTTCGGGGAGGAGCACAGCCTCCCACAAGTCAACAATGGCCTCCTCATGTGTAGCTGGCGTGCCGTCTGCTCCACGAAACCCTCTCTGTTTCCAAATGTTTGCGTGGATGTGGCACACTCCATATGCATATGCTGAATCTGTATATGCATTCAGTGACTTTCCCTTTGCTAATCTACATGCTGCTGTTAGAGCTTTTATCTCTGCAAGCTGGGCGGAGCAGGGCTGAGCAAGTTGATCATGACATGATCGTATAGTCACAAAATTCTGATCGTTATTGAGCTGTACAATTCCATAGCCTGCATGACTACCTGTGGCGTCCTGAAAACAGGAGCCATCAACGAGCAACGTGAGGTCAGTTAAAATGGGCTGATTATGTAAATCTTCGGCGTGCATAAATTTGTCTGTGCCATGAAGACAGTCGTGGTGTACCTTCTGTGGGTAGAACCATTTTGGTGGCTGGATTAATGATGGTACAACGTTGAATGTCGAGCTCAGGAGTGGACAGGATAACCTCATATCCTGTGCGTCTGGCCTGTGTCAAAACGAATCTGGGACTTGTCAGCAGGGCCGAAGCTGGTGAGAGGTGTACAAAGTTACAGGATGTCCCATTGTTAACGAGGATGCTTTTTGAAATGCAAAGACAGCTGCGGCTAGCCCCTGATAACAGGGAGGCGAACCGGCCTCTATGTTATCGAGCTTAGTGCTATAATATGCCAGTGGTTATTTACCTGTGGGTGTGTCTTGCATTGGGACGACACGCGCAAACCCAGATTTCTCTGCTACGTAGAGATAAAGAGGTTTGGAGTAGTTAGGAGTGCCTAACGCTGGAGCGGACTGCATGTCTATTTTTAAGGCTTGGAACGCACCGCATGTCTATTTTTAAGGCTTGGAACGCACCTTCTGCTTCCTCCGTCCAGGACAGCTGTGCTGTGTTGTTTGTCTGTCCTGCTGCTCTTACTAAAACTCTGAGTGGAGCAGTTTTTATAGCATAGTCACAAATCCATGGCCGACTGTATCCTGTCATGCCGAGAAAAGACAGCATTTGGCCCACCGTCTGCGGTTGAGAAGCCTTACTTACTGCCTCCATCTGAGATGGGGCAATGCACTTTTTATCCCCACTCAACTGTCTGGCCAAGTACTCTACAGACTGCTGGCAGAACTGCAATTTGTCTTTACTAACCTTGTGTCCCCCCTCTGCTAATGCTATGAGCACTGCAATGGAATCTTTTGACATTATTCTTTTGAAGGGCAACAGACAAGCAAATCATCTGCATACTGTAATACAGTGCTTGGCACGTTCAAATTAGCTAGGTCATAATGCTGACATTCATAAGTGAATGCAAACAAATATTGAGAGTCTGGGTGTAGCGGTACACTGAAAAGAAACAGAACATAAATAAATGACTGTATACCACTGTGTGTCGGGTGGTATGTCTGAAAGCAACATGTGTGAATCTGGCACATGTGGCGTCTCTGTTTCCACCACTGCATTAGCTACTGTTCTGAAGAAGTTGGTTTCTTGATTGGAAAAATGAACATTTTGCACGGACTTCTAGTTTTGACCAGAACTCCAGCCTTTACCAAGCCTTCAATTGTGGGTTGGATACCGTCAATGGCATGCTGCTGGAGAGGATACTGCCTCTGGTATGATAGGTTATTATGTGGTTTTAGTGTGATGCGAACAGGTTGCGCTGATCTTATCCTACATCAGTTTTATGTGCTGTCCATAGATGTGGTGGAACTTTACTCAACAACTGTGCGTGTTCTTCTGTGACTGCTGTCTGTGTGGGAGTAGTACCATCTACATGTACCTTGTCTGCGACTGTTTCATCACCTGTCTTAGTTAGATTCTGATGTATTGTTTGTCATCTGAAATGTGGATGTATTTGTTCTTGGTGGGTAACCACTCTCGCACCTGCAGTGCACATCTGACCATTGGACCCAGATGATGAGACTCATAACTTTCTGCTATCATCAATGTAACGTGTGGTGCAGAATTTGGCACCTGAGACCATCCTGCTAATTCTTCTGGGAGGCACACCTTGAGGTACTGAATACATGTCTTCACTAATGATCAGGCATGGTTTTTATTTTCTTTTTTTATTTTATTTTTATTTATTTATTTTTTTTTGAGCACTGTGTCCCTGCATTCTTTACAATCTACATGAGTCTGGTCCGCGTCATACATGAGCGTGCAATGCAGTGGCAGATTGAGAGTATGTGTTGTGTCAAAATGTAACCTGACCCATGGTTCCCACTGAGTCCATGTCTGTTTGAGGTGAGACTCGTCTGATGTCAGTTGGAGCCAGTAGACCAACGCCTGTGATGTCTCTGTGGCGTTCCCGGGCAGCTGTGGCATCATGCTTTGTGGGGGGTCGTCAGAGAAGTCTAAATATAGTCCATCTTGAGTACTCATGATCTTAGTTTTGAGAGGGCACAATATATCTCTGCCTAGAAGGTTCACTGGCGTATGAGTTGAGTAGAGTAGGGGTGCAAAGATGACTTTACCAGCAATGAGCATTGAAACAGGCTCTGTCATTGGTATGACTTGTGATTTCCCAGAGAAGCCTATGGTCTTGATGGATGACTTAGAGAGGGGGTGTGTAGAGTCTTTTTTTTTTTTTTTTTTTTTTGTGTTTCCATATGTAGCCCCTGTGTCCACCATAAAGGAATATGCTTGTTTGTGGATGACAACAGGTATAGTTGGTTCGTTGTGTGGCTGTAATGAAATGACTGGTGACATTACTTCCCCCTCAGGCTTCTCCGGGCAACCCTATCATGGGCACCCTGTCTCGTTTTCAGCCAGTTTTCTGCTGGACCTTCTCATGGGTTGACCGGACACTCCCTTGCGTCGGGGGCCGGGCTGGTAACAACCCCAGCACAGCCTGTTAGGTGCTGCAGGATTCACTCCTGGAAATCCTGTGTTCATTTCCTGGGAGCCTGATTGCTGATAGGGTGCGGCTCGCTGATAGGTTTGCCGTTGTGGTGGCTGGGGTCCTGGAGGAAGGTTCGGTCCCCTTCTCCATCCTCCTCGGCCTGCTGGTCCTCCCCTAGGTTCGCCTCGACCCCGCCCGTGGGGCTCTGGCTATCGTTGTTTCCACCTTCTCATTGTGGATAACAGTAGTGGTAATGTGAGGCATTGCATTGTCAGTGTTCTGCGTGTGGGGAGCGTCTTCTTTCATCTGCTCTTGGTCTTCGTATCCCTGGCCAAGGTCACTATGAACCTTCCCTCCACTTGGCCTTCCATTGTTGTTGCTGCTCTTGCCTCCCCTACTGAGCGTAGTGGGTATTGTGCCGTCTCTGATGGTGATGTATCTTGTGGATATGGTGGTGGTGATGCTGGCAGGGGTGGGGCTGTGGGTGTCACATCCGTCGGTGCCTGGGGGTCCTGTGTGTCCTTGCTGCGCTCTGCTTGCACCATTTGCTTCAGTGTCTGTGAGTCCTGTGGGTCCTGTGGATGCTTACAGTACTCTACTTGCACCATTTGCTTCCCACCCCCTGTCTGTCTAAACCACCCCAATACCTCCCTTTTTCTTTTTTTTTTTTTTTAACCCTTCTGTTCTTTTTCTTATAACTCGCCTTAGTGTCTTTTGCCTCAGTGTGTCTTAGTTCTGTATCCACCTTGTCGCAACATGCCAGGTTCTTGGTTGGCTCCCATGAAGCCTTGTTTAACTTTACTCACTCTTGGAATTTTGCGGTTGCTCGTCTGTTTCTTTTGTATGTATCAGTGCTAGTGATTTCCCTACTGTGAAGGCAGTTTTGTATTATTTTTCTTCAGAGGTTATGTTCTAATTTATGTGACCAATCTCCTCCCAAATTAGCTTTTCTAGGCACGACAACAATCTGCAATCTTGGATTAAATTCCACTCTGTTCTCTAAATCTTGAAATATTACCTGGTTCAGAGGAAGTGAAGCTACAGGTCTGTTTTTATAACCATCACACAAATATTGCAGCAGTGGATCTAAAGAGCGGGGAGTCCACAAATTATTTAAAATCGTCTCCCACTGTATACCTGAAATTCGCCCTTCACTTGTTTCAATTGGTAAATTTACTAACTATCCAAAGTTTTAGCAAATGTCTTGCTCGTCTTGCCACTGCTTCTCACCCTCGTTGTCTATGTAGGTTCTTTCTAACCCGAAATGTGTTCTTTATGCCTCTGGTATCTACTATGCCATCAGTCACACAATGTTGCTCAGCCCAATTTTCATCACTACTGCTGTCACCTTCTTCCACCCAGCTCTTAACAGCTTGATCTCAACTTCTTTTTTCTTCATTTTATTACTTATTTTATTTATTATAAAACTATACTTATCACTTATTTTATTTATAATTTTATTACTTATTCGATTTATTTATGAAACTATACTTATAACTTATTTTATTTATCTATAAGATTAAATTAAAGTAATAGATATTTATTTTTTATTCTCCCCTTAACAGCCAACCAGTTTGTATGGAGTTCACCCGAGCAACTGGTTCAATCAGTGAAACGTGGACTTTTCGTTGGCACCATTAGGTTTCCAGTCCCCAGACAATTTGTTGACACCGTTAGGTTACCCTTGTCTGGTTTTGTTTCACTGAGACACTGTTAATAACTACCTCATGTAACAAAACTTTGAAACAAATCACATAAAACAAACACACAGATACCAGATTATGATAAAACATTCAGGCCCCAAAATGTCTTTTTTTTTCTTTGTAATGACCTTTAACCCAATAGGTCAGAACCAAAATATCAAATTTTAACAAAGCTTTGCTTTTTGTATAAGCCCACTTCTGTTGGCTGTGTTCCTCACTTTGTGCTGGCTGCATTCCTCACCCCCTCCCTTTGTACTCTCTGTTAAGTCAGTCTCCCAATGATTTGTCAGTCTTTTTACAGTTACATTTTATTTAACACTTTACTGTATTTACAACACTTTATACAACGCTTCATGCATTACTTTGAATAGATTATATTGTGTTTACTACAACTTACTTCTAGATATACTACAATGTATGTACAACAACTTTATAGCTTATAGTTAGATTTTTACAATTTTTACACTTTTGATCGATCTGTTGACTGTTTTGACTTCTTTTTTGTCTTTTTCTCTTTTCCTTTATCTCTTTGGTTGCAACATTTTAAGCGTTCTGTCCGTTCAGTCCCGTTCTGTCTACGGTGACTCCCCCTTCTTCTTGGCTGGGAGGTCACTTTCCTCAAAACAGCGGTATCCACAGAAGCTTTTTAACTTCACTTATAGCTTTCTGCCCGTTCAGTCCCGTTTTGTCTACGGTGACTCCCCCTCCTTCTTGGCTGGGAGGTCACTTTCCCCAAAACAGCGGTATCCACAGAAGCTTTTAGGCCTTTTATCTTCTTTGGTAAATCGCCTATGCAGACCTGTTGTCTCCCCTAGACACACCCACTCAGGGTGTACTAGGCAAGCCAACAGCGGTATCCGCGAATTTACTCAGCATTCCGCCCGCGCAAACCTGCCGGCTGGCATCAACACCCCCGCCCCTACAGGCTAAAGGGAGTGTTGGCAAGTTTCGGCACTGGTAACCACGTATATGCTTTTGAGTACTCTTTTCTTCTCTTATTGTGCACCTCTGTCTCTTTAAATACTTTAAATACTCTTAATACTTTAAATACTTTACTCTTACTACATTCCTCACTACATTTGTTACCGTACATTCAGCACACACACATTCACTCTTTCTTTTGCCTGCTTGGTTTCTCTAGCTCACTCCCCCACATTCCACACACACATACACACACTCACTCACTCACTCCCACATTCACTCTCCATGTTTATCTCTCTAACTTCCACACACACACACACACACACACACACACACACACTGTGTTGCACTAGATTCAGTTGTCTCCAGCAATATATCAGCTATGTTCCAATGTTGTGTTATTAGTTAGTAATTTTTACATCACATTTTAGGTTCTTTTAGGAGAGGAATTTGTCAAATACCTCCAACCTGGGCGGCTCCCAACTGCACCTCAGACGCACCCGGTTTAGGCAGAAAAAAGGCTCTGCTTACCGTATCTGGTGGCCACCTGTACGTCTGATGTGCAGCCAAGCGCCCCCAATCTTAGGATCTGACCTCCTCGTCCTCCTACGCTGGCTCGCCAAATTATGTAGAAGCAAAAAGGTCAAGGTCCCGAGTCGTGCCAGTAAGCTCGCGACCTCGCTCTTCTCCTCTCAAACGGACTTTCTTTGTCTTCCATTAGATATCAAAAACTCAAATACTCAGAGGTCAAAAAATCACTGGAGACACGTAGAATCAGATGCAACTGAGTTTAATGTGCTCGCAGGCAACAAACACATCACAACTCAATGAGTCAAGCTCCGGAGCGAGACTGAAGTTTCTTTGTTTGCGCTTGCTCTTTTATCGTAGAATTTCTGCTGAGTCATCTCTTTTCCTTAAACTTTTCCACTGGGCGCTGATCATAAAGGTGTCACATTTCTGCTGAGTTTTAGTCCTTCCCACCATATCGGTGTCACATTTCTGCTGACTCAGCACTTTTTAGTCCTTCCCCCTCTAGTGGCAGGCCTTTTTGCCTTTGTTCAGACACGTCTGGACATGCCCAGACATGCCCAGGCATGTCCTAATGGTGTAATCTTTTTCTCCCAGCCTACTGCTACCGTCTACTATCACACTTCCAGGCAATATATGGTATGGTATGTGTGTGTTTTCAATATATGAATACGCAAACTTGTGTAAAAGTGCTTTGCCATACATGGATACATAAAACATGGTTACATGAACTCCAACCTTAATCAACTTATGCAAAATGAAACATTTACCTGATTAGTGGTTAAATCTTACACTACACTTAGCGCCCTGTGGTCCATTGCCCAATAGGAAATGTAGAATACTCTTACTTAAAAGTACTTGAGTTACTTTTCTCAGGGAGTAACGTTGGAAGTACTTTTAAAGTAATTGCGTTACTTTACTCAGGGAGTAATGCAGTAAAGTAACTGGTTACTTTTTTAAAAAGTAATGCAGTAACGTACTTTGATTACTTTTAAAGTAACCCTTACCCAACACTGATGATGTTTGTGTAAATGGACAACCACGTGACTCACAGAAGGGACAAAATATGGGTTTCTTGAAGCCTGAACAGTGCCGCATGATGCTTGATCATGTCAGTGATTATGGAATGCTATCCACAATGGGTATAGCCATAACCCCTAGATTCCACTGGTGTTTTGGTACCAACATATGGGATAGTCTACCACCTTCATTTAAAAGAAGATGTGCACTGTGTGTCTTAAATGATGTAATTTATGTAGTGGAACCAGTTGAATTTCTTCCAAATCACACAAATTCACAGAGATCTAACAGAGACCTATCTGAATACCTGTCACAGAATACATACATCTAAAAAACATGAATTCAGTGGATTTGTCAAGCCAATACTATGCCTTACCAAATGATCATCAGATTTTTACACACTCCCAGCTAGTCTTTAAATCTATATTTTGGAATACAGAGTTACAGTATGCTAACCATTATCTCACAGCATTTACACGACATGACCTGGTGTTAGTGGCTAATGCAACAATTTTAGGCTTTCAATCTATTAGTAATGGGCTTGCTTTGTTGCATCAATTTGCTATTGATAATCGTGTTGCATTAGATGCATTGACAGCTTCCCAAGGAGGAGTGTGCGCCATCATGGGAGAGGGGTGTTGCACTTATCTCCCATCCAAATCCGAAGGGCTGGGTAATTTAACTTTTGCAATTAAGCACAAACCACTGGAGGCTATTTAAATCAAAGGCCATGGGATACGATTTTCAGATTCTTTAGAGGAAACCCCACTACTGCATGGATTTTGAGCACATGTGCCCCTCTTATTGGAATGATTCTACTTAAAGCCATCATAATGGGTTGTTGTTTTCCTATTTTCCATGCACTAATTTTGAACTGTCCATTCTGTTACCAACATGATCCAGAACCCGGTCAGGAATGTAACTGTCTATCCCCACCAGAGTCTAGCAGTAGTGATTCAAACTCTTTCTCATCTGAGTCTTCTGGAAAACCCAACAACTGATCACCGGAGGAAGTGGTCATTGAACGGCATATAATGGAGCACGTGTGGGATGGACTCCGGCCTTCTCGATGGCAGTGAGGCGAAGACTGGGTGAAAGGGGGGGTCGGGTAACAATAGGTCCCTCGTCCCCGGAGCCCAGTATTGAAGAAACAAGCGTGCTGCTATGAGGAGAGGAGGAAGTGGATAACTGGACGTGTCCTGGAGATGCCATATCAACAATGTGTTATTTAATCATATTTTCAAAAGGACTGACTAGATTTACTATAGGGGAACCCCCATGCCTTATAACCATCTTGTGAATGGGCCTCTTATGCCATGTTTTAGAAACTAGAAGGAATTATGTTTTGCATTGGTTGTGATGATATTTAGTCCCTATTAGCATGATGTGTTAAGAAATAGTTATTGGAAACGTTTGCTGTGTTGCAGATAGAAAGGAAAAAAAAAACAGAAGAAAAATCTAGGGGCGGCACGGTGGTGTGGTGGTTAGCACTCTCGCCTCACAGCAAGAGGGTTGCCAGTTCGATCCCGGGTGTGGGAGCCCTTCTGTGCGGAGTTTGCATGTTCTCCCCGTGTCAGCGTGGGTTCTCTCCGGGCACTCCGGCTTCCTCCCACAGTCCAAAGACATGCAGATTGGGGACTAGGTTAATTGATAACTCTAAATTGTCTGTAGGTGTGAATGTGAGCGTGAATGGTTGTTTGTCTCTATGTGTCAGCCCTGCGATAGTCTGGCGACCTGTCCAGGGTGTACCCTGCCTCTCGCCTGATGTCAGCTGGGATAGGCTCCAGCCCCCCCGCGACCCTCAAGAGGATGAAGCGGTTAGAAGATGAATGAATGAATGAAGAAAAATCTAATAGAAAAAGGGGGAATAGTTAGTATGTACTTTTACATCTCCACTGAGCAGTGGATACTTGGTCAAGACCCCTGGAGATCATGTTCCGTTATGACAGACTTCATGGCGTCAGAAGTGCTAGGTTTAGTGATGAATGACAAGTTAGACTAATTTTAGTTGGCCCAAGGTCAAGTTAAATGTGTCAAGGCACCATTTTAGGTAATAGTATACATGCCACCATCCTATATAAGCTGTGTCTCTCTCTGTTCACAATCATCACATAGCTTCTGCATGTAGCCATGCTGATCCGAGCTCGTAATTAAACATGCATTAAGAAAGAACTCCTGGATCGCCTCATCCTTGAATTCTCCAGATCACCACAGAAACACCTACTCTCAGGTCATCAGATCCTTTATTTCTGTTGCTGCTATGCTGAAAATTGCTGACATTAATTTATGTTTGGTTGGTGGACCTTAATTTTTTTTTTAACATTTTATCTAAGTTGGTCTTCTGACCTTAATTTCTGTTTGGTCTCATGACCTTTCATTTCAGTTGGTCCTCGTTGACCTTTTATTATGTTCAACATATAGACACACACGGTCTGCAGAACCACACACTTTTCAGCCTTCCTTTCTGGCATATCACCATCGTTTCCATTGTCACAGCTTATTTCATCTCTGGATTTATATCATTTGGTGGTTAGACCTCAACACATTTCATTGCTGCTTTCCTTTTCAACACTTCAACACGCATCTATCATCATCTACTAGTTGATGGCTCCCTAGCTGTCATTCCAGATATATTCCTAACACACATTTCTCATCAGAGTTGTACTAATTTCATTCAAGGCTTATTTCTGTCATACACTAAACTATGGACATATCCGTTCCTTAGTCTTTCACGTTTTGCTTCATGCGTGTTTCTCTCATTGCACATCTCCCCATAATTTTCTCTTTACTTATTTTTTAGAAGCCTGTTGCCTGCTGGTAAGGTAAAGGTCACCTCATGTCAAATGGTTGGTTGTCCCTCTCCCTTCTTACTCTTCTTTCGGGGGGGGGGGGTCCCTATTCAACTATGGATTCATCACCCTCCTTAAATCATACCATCTCTACGGGGTCTAATCGCCAAAGACTTTTCACATTTTGCATTCCTATGGGCACTTGTTATATATATATAAACACGTGCCTCTCCTGATTGAATTAAATATGAGAATTCACTACGCATTTTGAAAGATGTGAAATTACATACAAGATAGTTGTATTGAGAATTGTGTAGTGGCTAATATGATATAATGTATCTACAAGAGAAGCAGAAGTTTGACTGAGTCCAAACAGCAGAAGATCGAGGCAGAACTGAGCTGGAATCCAATAAAAGGTTTAAATAAAAGCAGGACATGTTGCTACTAAAGATAAAGGGTTTTTCATGTGGGTGAGCACTGAAACCTGAAAACACAAACCTGTATGCACACACACAGACTCATACACATAAAGCGTGAAGAGATAAAGTCAAACTGTGTTCTATATGCAGCCAGGTAAAGTATAACGTTATACTAAACAGAAGAATACTGGGTGCAGAATGAAGGAGTATGTCTGTGTCAGCATTAAACATGTCATGTGTGCAAGCTTGCATGCAAGTTTGCAGTTGGTCGAATGTCTGATTGCATAGCGTGTGTGTGTGTGTGCGTCTGCGCGTGTGCATGCATTTGTGTTTACATGTTTGTCTAGCGTGGCAGTGTGGAATGTCCCAGTTTAACCACAGATCTTGCCAAAGGTTTGTGTTCAAAGCGTGCAACGGCACCCCTGCTGCTATCTGTGAAGAGAGCAAGGAGAGGGAACACGCCAAGTGGAGCAGCGTGTCTCACATTCGCGTAACATGAAGATACAGTACATCAATACACTTATATAGATTTGGGTGATTTAAGGTTAAGAACAGCAAATAACCTGCTCTGTGTAAATAGTTATTACAGTGTGAAGTGCAGTGTTAAAGTTTGGTGAGACACAGTTATAAAGCAGTGGCTTTGGTTGGTTTTTGGGCCATTATATTGAAGTAATTTTCTTTCACACTCACATTGACTGACTCACAGTTTTGAACAAGGGTTGATCTCACATATTCTCCTGTTCAAGTTATCTTTACATTATTAAACAGTCATTAGAAATTTATTCTGAGTGATGGAAGTTCAAAAAAATAGAATTACTGCCCCATGGTTGTATGTCTCCACTCCCCACTCAAGTTTTTCTTACAGTTTCCAACCATGTCTGTGAAAACATGGATGCTTCACACACAACTCCCCCGATAGCACAGAAGATCTATCCAATCAGCACAGTTTCAATGTGGACACCCAAGATGAGTGTCACCACTTCAGTATCTGACCAAATATTTCCCTTTCTCCCTGAGATTGAATAATGGCCAGAAAAGTGTTTTTGCAGAACATTACGATGTCACAGTGAGATTGACCTTTGACCTTTTAAATATCAAATGTGATCACTTAATTGTTTTATCCTATTAGACTTTTTCTCTGAAATTTTGCCATAATTACCATATGAATTCTTGAGTTATGGCCACAAACATGTTTAGTAAGGTTACACTGACCTTTGGCCTTTGATCATCTGTTCACTGTTAAGTCCAAGAAGGTGTTTGTGCCAAATTTTAGGAAATTCCCCCAAAGCTAGAGATATTGTACCTTCAACCACACAATTCTATTCTGTTCACTGTTAAGTCCAAGGAGATGTGTAGACCAAATGTGAAGGAATTCACTCAAGTTGTTCTTGAGATATCGGGTTCACAAGAGTAAGACAGACGAGCTCACAGCTCACTTGACCTTTGACCTATGACCACCAAAATCTATTCAGTTAATCCTTTATGCCCTCAAGGCTTTCTTGAGACCTTGTGTTTACAAGAATGGAATAGATGGATGGGCAGGCAGTCGGCTGGACAGATGGACAGGTGGACTAGCAGATGGACGGGCAGACGGACAGAGGCACAACTGGAAAACATAATGTCCCTGGCCACAGCTATCACAGACACAGAGGCATAAAAAGCATTTCACAGTTCATTATTATTGTAAGGCAGGAAAACAGGAAATCAAATAGGACTGTTTAATTTTAAGTGAATTTTATATGTTGGACCTTCATTATATTTAAATAAATATCATTGTTAGTAGAGGAAGCAATCCCAGAAAAAGGACAAGTAAATAGTACAAATTAAAACATTTGAATATACTTTTCTAAACTTAGGTTCCACTTTGTCTCGTGTATCAGGCAATGAACTGTAGTAGGGTACCAAGTCATCTGTTGATCACATGATCCGTTTGATCATGTGTTTTTTTAACCTTTTCTTCTCCACTGAACCCCAGGGGATCAATAAGAAACACATTAAAGTCTTTCTTTTTTTAAAAGAACAAACCTTGTTGACCCATTCCTTTCATATCCCCAAGTTAATTTGGAATTAAAATCAACTGTAAAAAATAAAAAGGCTTCATGCATATGATTCATACATTAAACACAAGTACCACACCATTCTTGAGGTGATTTTTTTTTCTTTTCTTTTTTTTCAAACAGCCTGAAGCTAGAGAGGAAAAATTATTCCTCTCCAGATGTATTGCATATGGATGAATGAACGGGTGCCAGGGAGATCAGGCGCTACCAGTATGCAAATGAGGAGACTAATCGCTCCCAAAATAAAAATGACCAACATCAGCAGGATTCCTGCCTTCCTCAAACAACACAGCTCAACACTACTTCTCAATCAACATGGGCTTTTAAAGATTGATACTGGTTATTTAACAATGAAACTGCTGATTCCCAGTAGCCGGTGCCCTGGATTCTGTAACGTAAACATCTGCTTTACCTTGTACAAAACCTTGAAGTCATTTCTGGCTCCAAAAAAAACAAGATGGTGTCAGCCAAAATGCCAAAATCCAGGCTTTAAAGCAGCAGTCCACAAACAATTGGGTGATATTACCTTAGCTAGGTTCATTATTTTGTACAGTCCATTGCAATATTTCAGCATAAGAATACCCTACACAGTGTTCAGAGAATGGGAAAAATTGGGTTTAACCCTTTAAAAAAATTGAAAAATAAATAAATCTCAGTGCAGTGCAGATATTCCTGAACACTATGCCAGCCACTTGGCTATGGCGTTCCATGTATGGTCTTCCAGCCGACATCTTACACCCTGCTATCATGTGCTGAGCTGTCTCAGGAACATCTGTGCACAGTCTTCACCTGGGGTCTTGTCTGGTGTGGTAGACCCCTGCTTCTATTGATCTTGTACTAAGTGCCTGATCCTGTGCTGCCATGATTAGTGCCTCTGTGCTGTCTTTCAGTCCAGCCTTTTTGAGCTACTTGTAGGATTTCCTGATGTCGGCCACTTCTTCAATCTGTCAGTGGTACATTCCTCGCAGGAGCTTGTCCTTCCATGATGGTCCGTCCTCCTCTTCTGCATTCTCAGGTTTCTGCTGCCTAAGGTTCACTTAGCAGCTCATCTTTGGGGGCCATCTTCCAGATGTATTCCTGGATCTTGGTTGTTTCGTCCTGGACAGTGGCTCTGACGCTCACCAGTCCACAGCGTAGTGAGCAGTGTATAGTCTCAGTGTGCTGGACTTGGGATGAAACCCTCCATGCATTGTGAGAAGCTTCCGGGTCCTGATATCAGTGGCCTCTATCTCCTCCTTTGGCCAGCTTATTATACCGATTTTCCAACTGCATCTCATGCACATCTGACAAAATAGACATGCTCCTATTTCATTTGTGCTTTGCAATTGCAAAAACAACTCAAAAGCATATGTGCGTGTTTTTAGTCTGTTTTTTGTGTGTTGGGCTGTGAGCACTGCCAAAACACAGGTGACCTATACACAATATTGTCCCTGAACGTATCCTGCAGTGATACAGTATCAGGAAAATCTAAAAAACACCAGGTATGACAGCTGACTACATCAGTTAGGCTGATGATATCACACTGTGATCAACTCTCTGTCTTTTTGTATATTCTTCATAGATTGTCTTTTTCATGAGTTGTCTCCAACTTTGCTCTATGTGCCAAGTTTGATTCAGCAAGTTTTATAACATCATTCATTCATTCATTTTCCCATAACCACTTATTCCGGTACATGGTTGCGGGTGTGCTGGAATCTATCCCACTTGTCACTGGATGAGAGATGTGGTACACCCTGGACAGGTCGCCAGACTATCACAGGGCTGACACATAGAGACAACCATTCGTGCTTACATTCACATAACATTCCCATCTGTTTAAATGAATAACATGATGTTAAATGTTTATGGACAGCACTCCATATGTGATGCAATAAAGCCAGCGTACAACTAATCAGCGCAATGAAACAGTTAAGGGTTATCCAATGTAGGTGGGATCCAACTGGGGGTAGGTGAAATAGCAGAGTCCTTGAGTGGCTCTGACAGGCTTCGATCTGATTAGACAAAACCCCTGGCAGGCTTGTCTGAGCTGGACATGCTGGGTCCATATCATTACCTTGCCATCATACACCTGTGGTGCACTGAGGCAGAGTCTGCACACCTTTTGATAGTTATCACCGCTGATGGATCCACCAAATCCACCACTTCAGTGGTGAGAGTAGTGTGTATGCCACCACATGGCCCTTACAAACACAAACAAGTCAAGGGAGATTGATAAGACGGAACTGATGACTGTCATTCGCACTTACATCATGAACATTATTGTCCATTTAGGCAATTACCTTACAACTAGGAAGGCTACCATGGCTTGTATCCTGTAGACCGATGTTGTTTGTTTTGTTAGCTGACAGTTGTGTGGTTGCTACTGTTGGCTGACAGATTACACTGTATTTAAACAGCTGTCCTGGCCCTCGCAGTTAACATGTTAAGCGGTGCACCAGTACACAGAAATAGAGTGGACCCACAATCTGACTGCAGTAACAATGTGACTGCTTTCCTGCAGGGATAGCAATAGTCTTTTTTTCTCTAAATACCAAAAATTCTGTTTATTTAACATGACATACATGGAAAATGACTGTTCTAGGAAATATGTTCAACAACAAATAAAGTTATGTCCACCTTTGGTTGTTAGCAGTCCATCTCAACTCAAAAATATGATTCAACAACAACAACTATCCAAAGTGCCTCCAGCTGCATATCAGTTGCAGAGGCATACTACTGCTTTATTACTGCACTATGCTAAGACAACAGATAAATGATAGCTTACAACAATGCACAGTGTTGACTAGTGGTTTCTAATAGCTAACTACTCTGTAAAACCAGCCCCATTCTCACATCCAGCTCATCAAACACCGCTGTTTTTTCAGTGGACCTCAGCATCAGACATCAACACACAGAGGAACCTTCCTTGGTGGTATGATACACACCGGGCGGCAGCTGCTCCTGATTTCCCATGTGAAATCAAAAGGTTGTTTTGATACCAGTGTAGAGTGCTGGTTTGTGTAGCATGCTATGCTAGCATGTCACGTGACATATGTCACGTGACATGCTAGCATTATGTTAGTAACAACTGTTACTAACATAATGCTAGCATTATGTTAGTAACAACTGTACTTATTTAAGCCAAGCCATGCAGTGTGTCTCAAACGGTATACTTATGATAGTACACTTTAATGTAGAACACTGTGTACACTATGTACTTTTTGCGTGATGGACAGATGGAGCATTATCGCCAACATCTGACCGCTATCTCCAACCACACATAAACTAAACTTATGCCACATTGTCAGTGCTGATAAAAATGTGCTGCCATAGCTAGGAGCAAGTTAGCTAGCAAGCGAATGGTAACATTAACTAGCAAGCTGATGTTAGCACTCACATTATTGTTTGCGGTACCAAATCAATACAGACCCAACAAACAATACTAACGGCTTCTACTTGACAACACTATTTGTACTTAGTGCAAATCAATCTTGTGTCTGTATAACATGGCAGTGTTCACTGTAACCAGCTCAGGCTTCTTGTCACCATGTCACATGTTGAGAACTTTGTGATGCAGCGGAAGCTAGGTCACAAAGATGGCGACCAGTGAGGGTGAGAGTGTCCGTCTGTCAGGCCCTCTACCTCTGCCTGGCTGGCAGCCTCTCTCCCCCTCCCTTTCCTTCTCTCTCTGTGTTTGATTGCAGGAGTGGAGTCAGGTGTGTGGAGTCAAGTCACCAGCTGCCAGTCATCATCATCATCCTACTCAGCTTCAAATACCCGATCCCAACCTCCAAACTCTACCAGATCATAGAAGTTACTTTGTCAGTCACGTTCCAGCTCCTTGAAAATCTTTACCTGTCGAAGCCTTTCGTTAACCCTTGTTTCTGTTTGCCTGCAGCAATTCCTGGCCTGACTCCTGCCTCCGACTCCCTCCTGATTTACCCGGAAACCTGCTCCGGATCTTCTCCCTTCCCCCCAGCCCTGTGGACTCTCCCTGCCCTGCTTCATCCTTCAATAATCTAATCCTTCAATAATCTGATTCCTATTCCTGGCCTCTGTCTCTGTGTTCTGCAAACTGCGGTTCTGTGTACTAGCCCATGACACCATCATTCCACAATCAACTTCTGGACAGTTTTGAGTGCACCAGTAGTACACTGCGTTTTCCCGTACTATGCAGGGTGAATGCATAGCACACTTGTGCACTCAAAATATGAAAAAGACTGTATGCATATGATGAAAAATCAAAGATCAAATGTATTTTGAAAAGACACAATACATGTAAGAAGCATAAAATAACACGTTGTTACTGAACATCCAAAACTGATACGCAGGGATATCTATGGAAGAGGTGTGTGTGTGTGTGTGTGTGTGTGTGTGTGTGTGTGTGTGTGTGTGTGTGTGGTGTTTCAACCGTCTGACACGACATTGAAGCCAGTCTAATCTGGGTTGGTGCTGGGTAAAAGAGTGCTGCACGCAAGCATTGGCCCAGATGTGTGTGTGTTTGTGTTTGTCTGTCTGCCCCTAAAACACAACGTCACGACATCGAAGCCTGCCTCAAGGGTGATGCAGGGTTAATGAACGATTTGAGCATACATACACACAAACACATACACAGGCCTGTTTTGACACATGGATGATCGCGTCTTGCTACACACCTCCTCCTCTACTGCCACTTCCTCAGTTTTTTTTTTAATCTAGTCATCAATTAAAAATGCATGCATTCAAATTCTTGTGTGTGTGCGTGTGTGTATGACTCATTCTGTGACTGGGGCATGCTTTTGAGGAAGGAGGGAATGTTCATGAATGAAATATACAAATGGAGGTGAATGGAGGAACTCACTCTCAGACAATGGCATGAGTTCTAGATACACACAAACTCCCACATGCCTGCACATCGCCTTCTAGGGAGCAGTATCTTCATTTTGCTCCTTATTTTTCTCATTTTTCAAATCAATATTAAAAAAAAGTATGAGAATTTTGAGATAAACAATCATTTTAAAGTCTGTGTTTGACATTTTGGTTCAGTAACTGAATATCTCAGGACAATCCTGAGTTACAAGCTCAAAACCACAGACATACAGTCTGATGGAGGAAATGGCAAAAGATGGAGGACATGGCAATTCTCCAGAAGTAAAGCCATATCATCTTGATTAACCCCTGGTGGCTGGCTGTAGTCTTGGTCATAAACCATGCCATGCCAGCAGAGCCAACAAATAAATTTTACCCAAAGATGGCTTCTTTCATTTAAGTAGCTCTTTTCATGCTGCTGTATAAAGTGTCCATTTTTCTTATGAGTTTGTTTTTACCTGGTTATTTGATGCTATAAAAAGGGGCTTTGACATTATGACTGACAGTTGTGTGTACCAACCGGTGTGCTCGTGATCAGTGGCGCTGTTTGTTATTGTTCGAGCAGGTGTTCGGGTGGAAACTCAACACAACGGACATCGCTACTGTGCAGACTCTGGCTTCAAATGATAAATTATGTCATCAGCACAAGATGACAGCAGCTGTTTACATGATATTTTGGCTTCTTTTTTTTTTTTTTTTTTTTTACAGTGGGAGGAAGTGGAGACATTGTCCATCTTTATGTACAGTCTATGGTGGTGAGCAGTGTTGGGCAAGTTACTCACGAAATGTAATTTATTACATATAACTAGTTACCTTCTTTTAAAAGTAATAGTTAATTTACTAATTTAGTCAAAGACTAATTTACTTTAATATTACTCTCTGTGTAGAGTAAGTTCCTTATTACTACTTTTGCACTACTTTGACCTAAATGATCTCAGAGGAATTAATGTTCATTTAAATGGATGAGGGTCATGTTGTTTCACAGCAGCTACTCAAAGCACAGAAGCTCCAATTTATTCCAGATTTTTTCAAAGCCAGTGCTGCGCAGGTCCATATATATATATATATATATATATATATATATATATATATATATATACAGGCTATGCTTTATTTATTGCCTTCAACCTGGAGGACATCAGGGCCAGTAAACTTTAAACTCATGTTAGTTGCTATGCTAAAGGCCCTATCGCTGTTGGTCATTGTTGGGCCATTGGTGAGTGTCTGTCACCCTAGCCGTTGCGGTGTGTCTTGCTCTGCTGCCCCTTGTCTGCTTTTTTTTGTAGCAGATTCAGCATGTTGAATCTGCCTCAGAGATGGCGGAACCCTTTGGTGACAATTATATAAAAATAGCTTTAGTCAGTGTGCATGCGTGTAACTGCTATGATCAAAATTTCTGCCAGTCACTGACTAATGAAATGATAGAGCTCAGTGATTTTCAAGTGATTATTGGGTCAAAAATGAATACTGTGATAAATTATATGTGGGATAAGTCTAAAGCAGTTAATTACAATTCCTGGTCTTGTAACACATTGGGACACTTATTATCTGATTTTAATGATGTTGATACCTGGTGAGCCTATAATGCAGGTACCAAAGAATTTACCTTTTCTAGTAGACATCAGTCTTTCTCCCAGATTGATTTCATTTTAAAATCTTCATCATTATTTTCTTCTTTTAAAAGAATTGAAATTTGACCCATGAGATTATCAGATCATCATGTCTATTTCTGTCAATTTCAACTCTCTCACGCCACCAGATGGCACTTGCACTGTACATTACTGGACAATCCAGCATTCTGTGAACAAATCTGAACTAAGTCATTTTTTAATGATTAACAAAAACTCAGCTGATGATTTTAGGGTGCTCTGGGATGCCATCAAAGGTTTTATAAGAAATAATACAACTGCTGTAAAGAAGAAACTACTCCCAAGATATAACTTCTGCACTTGCCAAGGTTAAAACTGAACTAAATATTCTCATCAGGAGAAGAGTTAAATTTGTAATCCACAGAGTTCGAGGTAACCACTACTTCCATGGCAGTTGACCTTATCCATTTTTTGCCAAAAAATTATGAAATAGTGAACATCTGGTGAATACTGCAACATTTTATCAAAAGATGGTGAGTTGCTTACTGATCCAAAACTAATTAATGTCAGATTTTCTGATGATCATAGTAAACTATATACCTCAGAGAGTGAACCCTCTTCTGTCAGTAACTGAATCTAGCTCACCGGGTGACCCAGTATCTCTACAGGAACTCCAGGCATCTTTAGAAACCATGGATAAAGGCAGATCACCAGGGTGGGACGGCATTCCTCCCAAGTTTTATTTTAAGTTCTGAGATTGTCTTGAGATATTCTTACCTAAACTGATTCACCCAGACCAAAGCGATTTTGTGAAGAACAAGAAGAACAAGAAGAAGACTCTCCTCAGATCATTTATGCCATCTTCTTCACATTATTAATTCCTCCTCTGATGCAAAAGTCTCTACAGCTGTTTTCTCCATTGTGGCTGAGAAGGCCTTTGATTGTCTAGAGTGGCCATATCTATGGTCTGTGTTAAAATATATGGGACTAGGTGCAAAGTTTATAAATATGATTAAAATTTTGTTTGTTAACCTGTCAGTGTTATAACAGCGAATATCTGCTCTTCTCCATTTAAAATGACACGTGGGAGTAGGCAAGGTGATCCAATCTCTCCTATATTGTTTATTCTATCCATGGATAGAATAAACAATCTCTCCTATATTGTTTATTCTATCCACGGAACCATTAGCTCAGACTATTTTACTACTGTTTGTAATGACAATTTTTCAAAGTCCTAGTGTCCAGTTATTGCCATTACTGCATAGGTGGAGCACGAGGTTACCGACGCAGACCCAAAAACAGAATTTTCAGTCAGTCTACTTGCAGTTTAGTTGATGGTTTATTTGAAGAAAGCAAATGATGAACATACCGTGGTCTTCCTTTAGCAAGATGTATACAGTATCTGTGTCCTAGTCATCTGTTTGCCTGGTTTGTTTGCTGGTCTGGGGAGAAGTGTGTGCCCTCCCCCTTCCTGTGCCTACCTCTTCCTGTCACCTATGCCCTCTACATAACATGTGAGAACTACATACATTACATTTTTTGTTGTTGTTGTTTTTTGTTTTTTGTATTTCTTTACACAAAAAAGAGAGAGGATTATATGTTGGCATTTAATTTTCTTAGTGATTCTTCAATCTTTTCTTGTCTTTCATCCTCCTTTCTCTTTTTTTTGAATAAAGGCCACCAGTCCTTGCTGGGCCTAGGCTTCAGCTTCTTGGAGCAGACATATCTTTGTTATTGGTCTTTCCAAGATGCTGCTTTTCGTTTTGGGTTGAACTGTGCAGACAAAACCTTGTGCATCTGCTTTCATCTCCAGTATTCTTCCCATTAGCCAGGAGCCTCATGGTGCAGTGGAATCCACCACCATAACAATATCACCTGGAGCAAAGCTTCTTTATACCTTAGACCACCGTTGTCTATTATATATTATAGTATTCCCTTGTCCACTGTTTCCAAAAGAGATCTGCCATATATTGCACTTGTCTCCATCTGTGTCTGGTATATAAGTCTTCTCTTACAAAGCGTCCATGTGGTAATATTGGCTTGGTTTTTAGCAGAAGAAGATGATTTGGTGTAAGTGGTTCCAGGAGGTCCAGTGGATCATCAGAAATCTTCAGAACAGATTTTAGCACATTTCGAACCATCCGGATCATTCGTTCCCAAATACTCCGTGATGGGATCCTGCTGGGGGGTTAAAGTACCACCTATCCCTCCTTAAAGCATAGCACTTTGGATTTTATACTGATTCAAGCCATTGAGTGCTTCTTTCTATTCCCTTTCCACACTAAGGAAATTTGTGCCATTGTCTGATCTTAAAGATGAAACTTGACCTCGTTGACAGGTGAATCTTCGTAGTGCAGGAGTCTGTGTCAAGTGCATGTGCAACTTCAAGATGTATTGCCCTACTTGCCATGCAGGTGAGGATTACACCATACCTTCGTCCTCTCTTGATCTCTATAGGACTGTAAATGGAGGCTTATCTGGAAGAATCCTCTCCAGGGGCAAGTTTGCCATTTTTTGTTCTCCAACTTTTCCCCGCTGTCGTTTCTACACAACACAGTCTGTTGTGATATTTCTTGCAGCAGAGTTAGCTTTGATAATCCAGTATTTTTTGCAGAGGCGAGAAAGCATATGATTTCTTCCTCCATGTCTGAGTTGTTCATGGATGTGTTGGAACAACAGTGTGGATATGTGAAGGTCCTTTGAGAGAATAATCAGATGTTTGGTTTCTTCATGCATCGCTAGTTTGTTCAGGCGACCACCTACTCTCAGAAGTCCATCATCCAGCACTGGATCCAGTTTGTATTAAGGATTGCTTCTTTTGACACCGTTTTACCAGCTTTCACTACAGATAGTTCTTCTTTGAATCTCTGTCTTTGACTGAAAAAGATTACTGCGCTTTCTGCTTTCTGGAGATCTTCAGGACATTGTCTGCAGAGTGTGGCTTTAAAAGCTTGTGTCATAGTATGCAAAACATTGCCTTCTGGTTTTTATTGGTATGATCAGGAAACTCCATATTTTGTTATTTAAATGGTTTGATGTTTGTTATTGCTGTGCGCTATAAAGCGATGGACAATTTTGATACTGATGTTTATTATCGCTGTGCGCTACGAAAGTGATGGATATTATGGTGTGTTTATTATTGTGTGCTGTGGAAGTGTTGGACTGTTTTACCTGTGATCATAAACTGTAAACAAAGGCACATGTTACTGCATTGGATAGTGTTTTATTGGACTAATTGTTCTAAGATTAATTCAGTTATTAGCAATTGCATTTTAAATTGTCTTTCTAAAAATAAAATATATTTATTTCAAATATACATCTGGTGCTTCTCATTGTGTTGGTGTGGCCGGGAGTCAGAATTTTAAAATTAAGTAACATCTCAATTTTGTTACACTTGCATCTGTAACCCAGGTGACAAATTCTCTCTGTCTTTCTCTCTGCCTCTCTCTGCCTCCTACATGTTGCACTCATCTCAAAATTTTGTGATATTTCCTCTTGATCTCGCGTGACGATCATGTAGGCCGGTTGGCCAATCATTGTTGACGCAGTCGGTGACGTCACACGGTCATATGGGTCGGTGTGGCCAATCAGGTTCAATTAGCGCGTGCTGCTGGTCAGTTTGATTTGAAGCAGAGGGAAGACGGCATGTTTCACAAGAGGTACAGGTCGGTTTAAAACTTATTTCTGCCTCGGTTCGGTTGAATAAAGAATGACACTAAGAACTTTAACTTATAGGAGCCCTCTACCGCGGCTGAAACAAAAAGAGCGAGAAGAGCGAGTCGTGTTAGTTTAAACCCAGGACTGGTGAGTCAAATTGTTTGTTGGTCGTGCTAGCGTTAGCCTAGCCGCCACCATTCATTTTGAATGGACGCGCTTAGCCTGCATGTTTAATGAATCAATATGCCTGCTTCTCTAAAATGTATTTATAAATGAGATGACTTGGAAGGTTAAGTGTCCTTAGAATAATTGTATAATGGTTTGTTTATGTGTGTGTAGAGTGCCTTAATGTTGGAAGCATTTAGCTTCCTTTAAAGCACTTTACCATGAGTAAATATATTTATTATGTCTATGAATTATATGAATTTTGCCATTATGCCTGAATAATACAGCAAATGTTATTTATTACTTTTTGAACAATGTCGAATATATTTTTCTACTGTGAAAATATATGTATATTTATATTTATAGAAATTAACTATAGTGCAGTAGTGCTATTTATAGAATTGTGTGCACACTAGGATTTATACAGTACAGGCCAAAAGTTTGGACACACCTTCTCATTCAATGCGTTTTCCTTATTTTCATGACTATTTACATTGTAGATTCTCACTGAAGGCATCAAAACTATGAATGAACACGTGGAGTTATGTACTTAACAAAAAAAGGTGAAATAACTGAAAACATGTTTTATATTCTAGTTTCTTCAAAATAGCCACCCTTTGCTCTGATTACTGCTTTGCACACTCTTGGCATTCTCTCCATGAGCTTCAAGAGGTAGTCACCTGAAATGGTTTCCACTTCACAGGTGTGCCTTATCAGGGTTAATTAGTGGAATTTCTTGCTTTATCAATGGGGTTGGGACCATCAGTTGTGTTGTGCAGAAGTCAGGTTAATACACAGCCGACAGCCCTATTGGACAACTGTTAAAATTCATATTATGGCAAGAACCAACCAGCTAACTAAAGAAAAACGAGTGGCCATCATTACTTTAAGAAATGAAGGTCAGTCAGTCCGGAAAATTGCAAAAACTTTAAATGTGTCCCCAAGTGGAGTCGCAAAAACCATCAAGCGCTACAACAAAACTGGCACACATGAGGACCGACCCAGGAAAGGAAGACCAAGAGTCACCTCTGCTTCTGAGGATAAGTTCATCCAAGTCACCAGCCTCAGAAATCTCAAGTTAACAGCAGCTCAGATCACAGACCAGATGAATGCCACACAGAGTTCTAGCAGCAGACCCATCTCTAGAACAACTGTTAAGAGGAGACTGCGCGAATCAGGCCTTCATGGTCAAATAGCTGCTAGGAAACCACTGCTAAGGAGAGGCAACAAGCAGAAGAGATTTGTTTGGGCCAAGAAACACAAGGAATGGACATTAGACCAGTGGAAATCTGTGCTTTGGTCTGATGAGTCCAAATTTGAGATCTTTGGTTCCAACCGCTGTGTCTTTGTGAGACGCAGAAAAGGTGAACGGATGGATTCCACATGCCTGGTTCACACTGTGAAGCATGGAGGAGGAGGTGTGATGGTGTGGGGGTGTTTTGCTGGTGACACTGTTGGGGATTTATTCAAAATTGAAGGCACACTGAACCAGCATGGCTACCACAGCATCCTGCAGTGACATGCCATCCCATCCGGTTTGCTTAGTTAGACGATCATTTATTTTTCAACAGGACAATGACCCCAAACACACCTCCAGGCTGTGTAAGGGCTATTTGACCAAGAAGGAGAGTGATGGAGTGCTGCGGCAGATGACCTGGCCTCCACAGTCACCGGACCTGAACCCAATCGAGATGGTTTGGGGTGAGCTGGACCGCAGAGTGAAGGCAAAGGGGCCAACAAGTGCTAAACACCTCTGGGAACTCCTTCAAGACTGTTGGAAAACCATTTCAGGTGACTACCTCTTGAAGCTCATGGAGAGAATGCCAAGAGTGTGCAAAGCAGTAATCAGAGCAAAGGGTGGCTATTTTGAAGAAACTAGAATATAAAACATGTTTTCAGTTATTTCACCTTTTTTTGTTAAGTACATAACTCCACATGTGTTCATTCATAGTTTTGATGCCTTCAGTGAGAATCTACAATGTAAATAGTCATGAAAATAAAGAAAACGCATTGAATGAGAAGGTGTGTCCAGACTTTTGGCCTGTACTGTATATATATATATATATAATATGCTATGCTATGCTATGCTATATATATTTACACAGTTTCTATCTATCTATCTGTCTATCTGTCTATCTATCTATCTATCTATCTATCTATTTTATTTCCTTGTTCAGCCACTATTTTTAACACTTCTACAACAGATCATTTGTTAGCCTATAATAATAGGATACTTGCAGCTTTATATCAAGGGGAACAAATTCTGTCTCATGAAATTGTTATATTATTTATTATACCTACTTATTTCCACAGCAGTTGGGGTGCTGTGTGTTGTTGCCTGTTCCTGCCACAAGGTGAAGTCTGGGGTTTGTGAGTCAGTGCCATAATACCAGACTGTATAGAGATTTCATTTTTATTTTGAATAAAAATGACATCTCACGTTTCCAGAGGATGGTTTCACTTCAGATTGATAGTAGACCACCTCAGAATGTCACACACTAAATTTCATTTGAGAATAAGAAAAAAATAAGAAAGAATAAGAATAAGAAAAAAATAAGAGCCTTCTTAAAAAGTCAAATATGAGAAAATACCTCATATTTGACTTTTCTTATTTAAAAAAAAGCTATTTTCTAGAAAATGCACTTACATTAATTCCACTGCCACTGTAGCTGCTCAATAATGAAGCCCGCTCTTCTGCAACTTCTCTTTCCTCTAGAGTTCCTCCAGACATTTCCCCACTACTTTCTGTTTAACATAGCCTATCTCACCAGAAAATGCTGGCAGCCGGGATATCTTTTCATTATTGTGTAACTGTTTTTTTCCCTCCAATTTTATTTTAATTCATGAACATGAATGTAAATAAATAAAAACAAATATACAAAGTCGTGAGTACATTCAAGTTATAGAGAAGATTTTAAGGCTTCATAAACATTCAACGTCCTGATGGCTTTCATATTGGTCAGTTCATATTTTAACTGGTTGTTGGAGCCATTTCGATCAGCAGCCGCTGGGTGGTGCTGTGACAATAATATACCTGTTTATTTAAAGGCCACACTAATTGACACAGGTGTGGCGCATACTGGAGGTCTATTGTTTTTGACCGTGGCATGGACTGTGTGATGACAGTGCTCTTTTTGTTGAATTTTGTGAACTCCAAGCAGTAGTAGCAGTAAAATAAATGGATTGACATATCTGCTCAAAAGCCATATGAGTGCAGACGCTCTGCTGCTTGCGCTCCGCTTTGCTTACATTCTTTTGTGGATATGCTTGTTTTTTTCTGCTAAAAGCTACAGAAAGTAGATCCTGGATACTTATCAAGCATTGGGACTTTAATTTGTGAAAGATACAGAGGACTACTGCCATATTTTCACCACTTTTTCACCACTTTAGTACTGTGTGAGCAGGGCTGAGGCACAGTGCAAACCTTTTGCTGTGTCTGTGACTGGAAACCTGTGATTAGGACAAGGACAAGATGGCAAAATCTGTGAGCTGCACAGAGTGTGAGCAACTAACTGAGACGATAAGGCAGCTTCAAATGAAGAATGAAACGCTACAGCAAATTCGTGAGAGTGAGCAATTCATTGACTCTGTGGCAGCTAACATACAAGGGGCTGATGGACAGACTGGTGTATATGGAAATACAACAAATGTGGAGCATACCATCGCTGACTTGGCTGACACAATCCCATGGATATGTCCTAACACCACTGGATCAGCTGCAGAGGCTCCCAAACTGGCCTTTCCTAACGACCCTTCCTACTGGCACAGGACTGGTGCTCGACCAAAAGCATCAACTTGGTCTGATGTCACTAGATGCAAAGGCAAATCCAGCAGGAAATAAGTCAAGAGAGCCCCAGCGCTCACCCCTCCACTTGAACTCTCTCTACACAACAGGTATGATGCACTAGCTCCAAATGAAATATGTGACAACACCAACTACACTGAACCCAGGCAGGCCAAGGCTATCCAAAATGCAAGCAATAGCCCCAAAACCACTGCTAGACCCAGGGCCAGAAAAAACTATGCTAACTCCACACCTGAGAAGCCAAGGGCCAGGAGAAGTATCGCTAACACCACACCTGATCAGCCAGATACCATCCTGATCGGAGACTCAATAACCAAGCATGTAAGAATGGCAAAGACTGAAAATCTAACAGTGTCTGACACGTCTGTCAGGGAGCTAACCGAGCTGTTGCCAGTGATCCTCTCTTCACACCCCAGCAACATGAGGATCATCATCCATGCTGGGTCTTTTGACATTCTACGAGGAAAAACTGGCTCTGAGATCCTGAAAAAAGACTCTTCCCTGCTCCTGGAGAAACTGAGTGACTGTCAGTCACAAAATGTGTTCATTTCTGGCCCCATTCCAACCCTGGGGAAAGGAATCGAGTCTTTTACCAGACTCCTTGCCCTGAATACATGGCTGACATTGGCATGCTTCACTCATGGGATAAAGTTCATTGACAATTTTAACATCTTTTGGAACTGTAAGGATCGCTTTCAGCGTGATGGGATTCATCCGAACATCACTGGATGCAGACTACTCGGGGCCAACCTACGTCATGCTCTTGGAAGGCCATACCAAAACAAGAATGGACAGATAAGAGCCAAGGACAAGTATGTGGTACAGAGACAGACAGCCTGCATCTCTCCCCCTTCACCTGACCCTTTGCTCCACATCACCCAAGGCATTCAGAGGATGTCCCTGTCCCAGTCAGGGATCCAACAACCCCCCTCCTGCCCTTCACCACAACCACCAAGGAGCCAGCATCGCCCCCCCCCCCCCCCCAGCACCGGCGCAAACACTAAGGAGCCAACGTCGACCCTCCCCACCACCACCACCACAATCACCACAGAGCCAGCGTCAACCCCCCCTCCACCACGCTCACCAATCAAGGAGTTAGTTAAAGCTGCCACACTAAAGCTCAGTCAACTTGATGAACTCTTAAATAGTAGCCCTAGACGTCATCACTCAGGTGCCTGTCAGAGATGAGTCAGACCCCATGCCGCTTCCTTAAACATACGGCAATCTTAAATAGCCGGTGGCATGGTCAAACACATCTTGAAATTGAAAAGCATCAGCCAGAGTCATCTCCAAGGTCTGTCATTCCTGTTTTGACTAGCATCAGGAAAAACAATGTGTACTCGAAGCGCACAGCTACTCCATCTAATCTGACTCCAGTTATGCGTCAGCCACAGACTGTGTCAGACAATGTTAGTACACTAAACTAACTTTATTAAATATCAGATCTCTGGCTGGCAAGTCACTATTAATTAATGATTTCATTATCAACCTTGATTTTATGTTTTTAACTGAAACTTGGTTAAATGAAAACAACAATGCAGCAAAACTTCCATTTTATCAGCTCAGTTAGAGAACTCAGGAAAGGAGGTGGAGTAGCCACTTTATTTAAGGATGTTTACCAGTGCAAACAGTTGTCATGTGGGAAGTTTGAGTCTTCTGAATATGTTGCACTGCAGTTGAGATCCTCCTGTCAAGCAGTATTAGTAACCATTTACAGGCCTCCAAAATATAGTGCACACTTTGTTGATGACTTTTCTAAACTATTGTCTGTTGTCTGTATTGATTTTGACTGTGTTGTTATAGTGGGTGATTTTAATATTCATATTGATAATCCCAAAGATGGCAGTGCGAAAGAACTTTTCTACATCCTGGACAACTTTGAACTTTCCCAGCATGTAACAGAGCCAACACACAATAAGAGACATATTTTAGATCTAATTATCTCCAAAGGGCTCAACATTTCTAAGGTTGTGGTGACTGATGTTGCCTTTTCTGATCATTACTGTGTTTTCTTTAAAATGGCCATCTCCTCTGACACCAGTAAAATTACAACAGAGGTAATCAGAAAACACTATATCAACGAAAACACCTGTACACTATTCACCCAGGATTTTATACCCACACCAGCTCTGCCCTCAGTCTCTGTCAATGATCTGGTTCATAGTTTCAGCTCTAAAGCTATGAATATTATGGACAATATAGCCCCCATGAAGGTCAAAGTTGTCTCTGGTAAGAAAAAACCACCATGGAGGAACACCACACAGGTAAAAGCTCAAAAAAGAGAATGCAGAAAAGCAGAACGCAGGTGGCGAAAAACCAAACTCCAGGTTCATTATGACATCTATAAGGAAAGTCTGCACATCTATAGCTTGGAGCTAAAAAGGGCGCGGCAGTCCTTTTTCTCTGAGATTATCAACAAAAATAACAACAATGCACGGACTTTATTTACTGTTGTTGACAGACTGACAAACCCATCAGCGTCAATCCCTCCTGAACTGCTATCCACCAAGGCATGCAATGACTTTGCTTCTTTTTTCACAGACAAGATTTTAAAGATAAGACAGACAGTCTGTAACTCCAACACAGTGGCTATTTCACCTGTGCCTCATAAGACTACTCCAGTTAATTTGGCACTTTTTCACCCATTAAATTATGCTACTTTGACAGACATAGTTAGAAACCATAATAAATAACCACAGGCCCATATCAAACCTACCATTTTTAGGAAAGATCATTGAAAAGGTTGTTTTTCAGCAACTTAACACCTTCTTGGAGCAAAACAATATCTTTGATGCCTTTCAGTCTGGATTTCGAGCACATCACAGCACAGAGACTGCACTTGTAAAAGTTTTAAATGACATTCATCTGAGCAGTGATGCATCAAAGATTTCGGTTCTGGTATTACTAGACCTCAGTGCTGCATTCGACACAGTTGACCATAACGTACTGCTCGACAGACTAGAAAAGTTTGTGGGACTTTCTGGCACTGTGCTAAATTGGTTTAAATCTTATTTACAAGACAGGGATTTCTTTGTGTCACTTGGCAATTATGAATCTGTGCAAACAAAGATTACATGTGGAGTTCCTCAAGGGTCCATTCTTGGGCCTCTTCTGTTCAATATCTATATGCTCCCTCTTGCTCAGATTATGGAATATCATAACATCTCCTACCATACTTATGCAGATGACACACAACTTTACATAACAGTGTCACCAGATGACTACAGTCCCCTATATCTACTAAATAAGTGCACTGACGAAATCAATACGTGGATGTGCCAGAATTTTCTACAACTAAACACAGAAAAAACTGAGATAGTTGTTTTTGGCCCCAAAGAACAAAGATCAATAGTCAGTGCTCACCTTGATGCCATGACACTAAAACCTACAAATCAAGCCAGAAATCTTGGTGTAGTTGTGGACTCAGACCTAAATTTCAATAGTCACATTAAGACAATTACTAAATCAGCCTACTACCACCTTAAAAACATAGCAAGAATAAAAGAATTTCTGTCTAAACAAGATACAGAAAAACTTGTTCATGCTTTCATTTTCAGCAGGCTGGACTATTGTAACGGTGTCTTTACAGGCCTGAGTAAAAAATCAATCAGACAACTACAGCTCGTCCAGAACGCTGCTGCCAGAGTCCTCACCAACACCAAGAGAGTGGAGCACATTACACCAGTGCTTAAATCACTGCACTGGCTTCCTGTGTATGAAAGGATAGACTTTAAAATCTTGTTACTTGTCTATAAAGCACTAAATGGTCTCGGGCCTAAATACATCTCTGATATACTTGTACGTTATGAAGCATCCAGACCCCTCAGATCATCTGGAACAGGTTTACTCAGTGTTCCCAGGATCATAACCAAACAAGGTGAAGCAGCCTTTAGTTTCTATGCTCCTTGCCTGTGGAACAAACTTCCAGAATATCTGAGGTCGGCTGAAACTGTCAACTCATTTAAATCAGGGCTTAAAACATTACTATTTACTGCAGCTTACCAGTGAACTAGATATGTAACTTATTGTTAGGATAATCTGTAGCTATTGTTTTTATATTTGTCTGCTGTTGCTTTTGCTTTATGTTTGCTTTTTAAATGCATTTTCTGCACTGTTTTTCTTGCTTGTAGCGTTTGTTTTTAATGATCTATTGTTTCTTTAATGTTTTATCTTAACATATTTCCTTTGTAAAGCACATTGAATTGCCTTGTGTATGAATGGTGCTATATAAATAAAATTGCCTTGCCTGCCTTGCCTTGTGGACGGCTGATTTTGTGAATTTTGAAATATATTGGTGTTTTTTACGACGACGGAGGACGAGAGCACGCCAGCCACAGGAGGAGCCACGCGTCCTTTAACAGAACCAAACGGTGCGTCAACACTGGTGTATATTGGGTTTCCTTTCTGTCCACTTGCTTTTGTGGATATGAAACTTTCCACCTAAAATACGATGGTTTAAAAATAAAAGATGTCTTCTGTCCATATTGTTTTTCTCCAAGTAAAAAGTAATGTCCTTTTTTTCTTTTTTCTTTTTTTTAGCAAATTAATCTTAACCCCACAGAAAGAATCAAATTGTCAACATCAATCCAAAATAATTGAACATAAATACATTCATAAAATAAATGAACAATAGTTTCTGTGTCAGTTTGCAGAATACACAGGATTCAGACAGAGGTCTGTACATTTTAAGAATTTCTTTTGTTGGATAAGTTAAATGTATATCTTTAAAATGAACATCACCACCTTTATTATTGACTATGTATTTTTTGTAGTAAGTCAAATCACTTTCCAGTTAATGTAAATGTATAACTGAGGTTGTCTGGAATATGTCAGTATCAGTGTGCTGTTGATTAAAAGCCAAATCTCTCAAAAATACTTTGGTTGAGGGCTGTTTATTTATGATATGCAGCAAGTCACAAAGTGATATGAACTTTTTTGATTTATACAACGGAGAGACAAGTCTGTGATAACAGTTAAATGGGAAATTAGTAAACCATAGGCTACTTTGCAGAATGAGTTTGATCTGTCCTTATAACGTGTGAAAATTGTTGAGTAGCATCATCACAAAGCTGCTTCAGTTCTTCCTCCATTTGTTTCATATCTGTGCAAACGAGTTCATAAGTTATGTAAACAAATAGGCTAGCCTGTGTAGGCAAATGTGTGTGCAGACGATTTCCGTTACGTTAATTTAATGCTGTATTTCTCAGCACTGGGATGTCGCTCCAACAAGCAACTCACAGCTATGGAAAGTTCAAATCTTCAAGTTTCTTTCAGTGTCCCCCCTATCTTGCAGTGAAAGCTATTTCATGAGCAATTGCCCACATCAGCCTCATAGCGTGAACAATTTGATTTAAGATATTGAGGTAGGCCTAACTCACATTTATACATTTAATACATTAATTCACCATTAACTCATCATTAATTAATGGTCCACACCATTAGCCTAATTAATTAATGGTTAGGTCACTATGACTTAACCCACTTAATATATCATTATTTAAGGGCGATATTTAATTAATACATTAATTCATATGCGATCAAACTATGTGCCATGGATGGTGAGTTTGAGTCCTCAGACCCCCCTGGGGTCATTATTGTTTACTTACTACTTAATTAGGCTACTGTAGCATTTTTTTTTTTTTTTAAATAGTGCCTGAACAAGGAAATGAAATAAAAAGATATATGTATAGATATATGTGTGTATATATATATATATATATATATATATATATATACATATATATATATATACGTGTCGTGTTACGGACATGTGACACGTATATATGTGTCACATGTCCGTAACACGACACGTTGTTGCTTGAACAGTTGACACTTTTGACCCCTCTGATTACATGACGTGTCTACGCATGCACGTCTGATTAGCATAGCAAGCTAGTTAGCATAGCAATGCTACGTGCCACATGTCCGTAACACGACGCGTTGTTGCTTCAACAGCTGACACTTTTGACCCCTGTGATCAGACGACGTGTCTACGCACACACGTCTGATTAGCACAGCAAGCTGGGGGGATGAAACTTTGATAACTAAATCAAGCCATTTAAGGAACAATATAACCCTGTCTGCACGGACGAACGGGCCGCATGATGGGGTCAAACGCATCATGTGCATAATTAACCACAAAACAAGCAAATACTTCAACTTAATGACATATAACACTCATTATGCTTCAGCTGAATCTTCTAAGCAAATTGCCATGTTGAATTGAAATTAGTTTATCATGTTAAATGTCCAAAATTGTATGAAATTGCTCCAATGCCTTAACCAATCTTTGTGCATAATCACACAGCCTGATATGCCCTGGCAAACACAGTGGGACTATTTTCTAAAAGCACAGAGCAAAGAAATGTCTTTTTTTCTCCCCTGGTCTGCTGTCAGCAGCAGCGGCGGCTGCAGCTGGGATTTCAGCACCACAGACAGTGCGCGTACAAAGACTTGACAAGCGTCTCCTTTAAATGTGTTTGCTGTTAGAGAAATTATACATAATAAATGAAGACAGTGACATTTTCAATAAAAAACAAGGAGTTGAACGTTCATTTCAAGCTTTTGTAGTACAACAAATTTCAGAATTGTGCGAGTGACCGAGAGTGGGCGGCAGTGTTTGATGCAGGAAACTCGATATGGAAATTGAAAATTGAAAATCAATTTCGGAGTGGGGGGGTTTCGGAATGGAGGACTGTCCCTTGTTGGGACATTGTGCACGCACAGCCCTTCACCACCTGTATCCTAAAATAAACACCTGTTTTATTACATAATCATGCTTCCGTGTTGCGCCATTCAAATAACAAGAATTGTGGTTTAATAGACGAGTGGAGTCGATGTTTAACCGGCGCAGAGAGCGTAGGAGAAATGCGCGTACACTCGCAGGACTTCTGCGGCACTAACGTGCTCAGTGCGTCCTTTGCGTTAATTATAACAGCCAGCTTATTGAAAAATGTCAGGTTGAAATCGGGCTCGGGCCCATAATTACAGTTAATTGGATGGGCCGGGCCAATTCCAGACTGGTCCCAGACATAACGTGCACGGGCTTGGGTCAAGTCGGGCTGGATTTTTTTGGGCCAGATCTAAGCTCTATTAGCCGTTCTCGTGGAAAGGGGGTCAGTTCCGGGGAACCCACATCCACTCGTTTCCCCTGAGCCGCTTCAAGAACTGCCTGCTCTCACCCTGCAGCTACGCGAGTCCCTCCTGATCAAAACGCCGCTTCACCTCTGAGCACAGCCTCTGCATGTAGTCAGGCAGGCTGCATCAAAAGCATAGATCTATGCATTAATGATATGAAATATGTAAGTCAGACAAATTGAGTTTAAATTCAGATTCTTTTTTTTTAAGCTTTTTTAGGCTGATGGGGTGCGGGGGGGATGGATGGGAGGGCGGCTGCACCCCCTGCGACGTCTATGCCCGCGATATGCGCGATGTGGGCAGCCGGGTCCAGCCACAGCTGCTACTGCTGCCAAGTACTAATGGCCGCTAGCCCCTCCCGTTGGAAAGAGTGTGGGATATAGCTACCACTACTAGGAATGGGAGAGGGGGACTAAATCTTTTAAGATTTAAGGATGTCTGAAAAGCTGTTTCCATAAACAGTCAAATTCGCAAAAGGGCAAAATGCGAAAAAAATGTAAACATATAGATGGAGGTTTGCAGCATTTAGGATTCAATTCAATAATAGGCTATATATTCACAATTAGGCTGTTGTAGCCTATATATTATCTTAGTTAAATATTTTTAAACCACAGCCAGACATCGAGGGTGGTCAGTAGCTCTGTTTTGTGAGGATAAAATAAAGATTAAAAAAAATCATGCGTGTGTATATGCACGCGTATGTCTGCTGCGACTTGATTCATTTATTCATTCCACTCTTGCGAAGCACACACACACCTGCCTGCACATGTAAACTATGGAGACAGACAGTTTGCATAATTTGACGCGTTCAGGTGTTAATGATGTGTACTATGCAAACTTTCACTCGCACACGCAGGTGTAGTGTATGTGTAGCGTTTGTAACGCGCTGTGCACGCGTACTGATAAGACGTGTGAGCGCGTTGTGTGAGTGGAGCGCACAACGGCTGCGCATCATGTAGCGGACGTGTGTGTAACACCCGTGTCTCCATAGCAACTCTATGTAAAATGTAGGCGTGCGCTCACGTGGTTTGATTAGATCTGATGTGTCCTAAGTAGGCGCAAGTGACGCGTTGTAGTGTGGTTGGGTGAAACGTTTGACCCCTCATACACACACACACACACGCACACACACTAGCTATCACTAAAGAGACATGGCCGAGCACTGAGACCCGAGGCAAGGAAAAAGCCACCTCTGGGGGCCGTCTACACCGAGAGGGCCCACGGACCACGGCCACAGGGAGCGCCGCCGTAGAGATCACCCCGACCCGGGCAGACAGGCTCCACACCAAGGTGCAGTGCCCTTCAGCCACCCAGGTCAGAGCTGTCCACGGGACGGCACCCGCATCGGTAGACCAGGAACAACTCTCAGTGTGGTAGGCCCCCATGAGGAAACACTGGAGCTAAAAGCTGAGGGACTAAAACAGTAAGATAGGATAAAAGGTATAAAAAGAACCAAATAAACAAAAAGCTATTTAGCTCATAAAATTGAGTTAGTAGCTAGGTAAGAATGATCTAAAACAGAGACATAAAATGCATCAAAACTAAAACCTATAGGCTAACTAAAATAACAAAAGATAAAGGTTAAATGAGATAAGAATGTAAAAAGAGGAAGGGTAAGAGCATTTAAAAAAACAAAAGCAAAAAACAAATAGATAGATTAAAAGCCTGATTAAAAAGATGAGTCTTGAGCCTCTTTTTAAAAACATCAACAGTCTCTGCAGCCCTGGGGGGTATTCCATCAACGTAGCTAAGAATATCCAGACTAAGGTGTAATCTTGAAGTCTGACTAAACGCCAACTCCCAATCTAGCTCCAACTCGTTCCATCAAGTTACATCAGCTGGCTCCAACTGACGCTAATTCAAGCCTCACCTGTTAAGCCTCAACTCATGCACGCGCCCAGGGAAAAAAAAAGACCACACTAGTCGAGTGCCGAAAATGTTGTAAAATGTCAAAAAAGCAAAGGAAAGGAGCGAGCGGAGGATTTTTCTACGGCGGAGCAAACACTCCTTATGGAAGTATATGAGGACTATAAGGAGATAATTACGAAAAAGGCAATACTGCAGAAATTAATAAAGCAAGGCAGGTGGCGTGACGGAATATTGCCGACAGGCTTAATGCGCAAGTGACAAAGAAAATTCAGCATTTCAGCATTATATCATGTTATATAAATCCCGCATCAAAGGGACAAAATATATGTAGATAAGAACACCTATTAAATCTAACAATTCAAGTATGCCCAATGAAATTCACCAAATGTGTGAATTAATATTAGTGACAGACTATTTATCACATTTATCTACTGATTCCTATGTAAATTTCAGATGATGCATTTAATCAAACTATTTTATGTGAATCATCACATTTATGACATAATTGATTGTAGATTATGACATTTCCAAAATGATCAGTTTATAGGAAATAATCACATTATAATTATCTATTGATTGAAGAAAATTCCATTTAGCAAATCCATCAATTCAGTGGAGATGAGGAAAACTATTAAGTGAATGCAGGTGATAGTGAGTCAATGATCTATTTCTCATCATTTGGGAGTCAATTGTAAGCTCTATCCCTTATTATATCAAAGTAAGGAAAATCCCCTTAAATGTATAGAATGTGCTATAGGATGAGGAACTGACAAACCACAATGCTGTGTGTCCCATTTTAATGTGGTTGCTTTGTGTCATGGTCAATGGTAGATATAAATAATCATAAATATAAAAGATAACCATATGTTAATGTAATCATCTGAAGCCCTATGCATGATGTATGGTGATGCTAGAAATAATCAAAATGAATAGAAAATACACCTTTTTTACCTCTCTGCAAACAGTTGTCTTACTTAGCCTCTCAGCATCACCAACACTATGCAGGAATGTACTGCTAGCAAAGAACCTCAGTGCAATACAGACTGACTGCACAGTGGACAGAGACTGGCTGTGGCATGTGATCTTTATAATGTGTGGTTCCAGCAAACTGCATAGATACACTATGCTTTGCCTGCTGAACCGGTACCTCTCCCACAGATAGGAGTCCGTCTGTATCAATGGGTTGGTCCTGTCCTGGAAGACCCTTGGGCCTAGTTGTGGTTGGAAGGCCCACTGAACAATGGGGGCCTCCTCATCAACAGGATCCTCGATGAAGGGGCATGCCATTATTTCCTAATTTACTCTCTCTTGCTCTGTCTCTGGGCGTGTCCCTCTCCTTCTCTGGCCGTTGTCAGTTGACCTTAATTGGCTGTGAATTTGCTAGCCAACTGGGAACAGAGTGGGGTGGGGATGGGAGGATAATCACATATTCATGTACAATCTTTTTATTAATGCCTCAGTTTCATTTTATTATAGTTCTGTTTTTATTAAATTGATTTTGGCTTTACTGTTGTAAGTGTTTTTTTTTAAATTATCTTATTTTTATTACTACTTACTATTGTTTTTTAATAGTTATTTTTTTTATTAATTATGTTATATATATTTTATGATCTACATATTATTTTATCATTACATGACAGTTGTGAGTGTGTAAAAGCACTGGCAGAACTGTCTTTTAGGTGTCTGTTCTTGTCTATTGAACATTTTTTGATCATAGATGGAGCTAATCCTCACCTTAATCCTGCTAAAGACCAGGATTGCCTGGTAGCATAAGTTACCATGGTTACTAGGCTGGGATTCAGGTTAACCACCTTGATGGAAAGGAGTTGTGGCTCAGGTTGATGGAACAGAAACTGGAGTTTAGCTTGATGTATCAGGCTTAGCCAGAACCATGGTTTCCATGGTTATCAATGTGAGGCCAATCTTAGCCACTTTGATGGAATAGAACTCTGGCTCACATTAGCCAGACATGGCCATTTAAGCCTGCATTTGCCTTTAACCTGCTTGATGGAATACCCCCCTGATGTTCTCCAGCAGGCTGTTCCACAATTGGGGGCCATAATAACTAAATGCCGCCCCCCGTTTGTTTTAGTCCTAACTTGTGGTATGCCCGCCATACGCCCGCCGCGAGCCGTTCAGCACCACGGACAGTCGGACTAATGGGATATCGAACCAATGGGCTGTCGAACCAATGACATGGACCCAAAGTAACTTCATTTGACGACATTATGGTTTTTGTTATTGATGCAGTTCCGCCTCCTCTTTTACCTCCCCTAATAGAATATAAAAAGTTAAAATTTGGTGGGGAAGCCTCAGTGAGAACAGCAGGTGCGTCGGTGCCAAGCCATGTCTCTGTAAGGAGAATACTGTCGAGGTTATTGTCTAAAATTAAATCATTTATGTTAAAAGATTTGTTTAAAAGGGAGCGCACGTTCAGCACTGCCATTTTAATGTTTATGCTGAACGTGTGCTCATCATGATGCTTCAAAAGGATGTTAAAAACATGGTTAGGTCTAAAAACATCCCTGGTTTCAACTTTCTAAGTGTAATGATGGTCTTTATGGTGTGAATATCCTGTGTTTCCGGTTGTAGAGAAGGTGCTACTGAGGGAGAAGTGTGTGTGGTGCAACGTGTAGCGGAGGAGGGTGGAGGTGGGTGAGGGGTGGAGGGTCTGCATGTGTGAACAGTGAGTCAGGAGGTGGCTGTGGTGCAGGATCGGACGGTCAGGTCAGTGTTAACTGATAAAAGCCGTGATCCCTCCTGGTTTGGGTGGAAGCCGTCCCGTGTAAAAAAAGGTGGGGTCTGTTTAAAAAAGCTGTAAATTTGTCCACAAAAGGGATACTTTTGGACAAGCAGTGTCCCTTCAGCCACAGGTGCAGCTAACGAAGTCGGCTGGTGGTGACGTCACCATAACAAGATGGGGGAAGCGGGCCAGAAATAATTAGCCGCTTCCCCGTGTCCAGCAGGCGGTCCACCAGGGAGACGAAGTCCTGCTTGAGGACCTCTGACTGCTGGTTCCTGAGGTCGCTGATACCGGCCTCCAGGACCAGCATGGACGCCGAGCTGTGCCGTGCAGTCAGATTGAGGGCGGAGGATGCAACGTCACTGACACGGGCACCAGGGTGGCAGAAGGTGCGGCCGACCATGGACCATGGAGGTCCCGATAACCAGCACAGAGTAGAGCTTAGATCGGGCCCAAAAAATTCAGCCCGACCTGGCCCGAGCCTGTGCACGTTATGTCCGGGACCAGCCCGGCCCGTCCAATTAACTGTAATTATGGGCCCGAGCCCGATTTAAACCCGACATTTTTCAATAAGTTGGCTGTTATAATTAACGCAAAGGACACACTGAGCGTGTTAGTGCCGCGGAAGTCCTGCGAATGTACGTGTATTTCTCTTACGCTCTCTGCGCCGGTTAAACATCGACTCCACTCGTCTGTTCCCATCAGTACTCGTTTTTTCACTTCAACAGGTCATTTTAAACATGGGTAAGTATATATTTCATTGTCCTGTTGAAAAATAAATGATCGTCCAACTAAACGCAAACCGGATGGGATGGCATGTCGCTGCAGGATGCTGTGGTAGCCATGCTGGTTCAGTGTGCCTTCAATTTTGAATAAATCCCCAACAGTGTCACCAGCAAAACACCCCCACACCATCACACCTCCTCCTCCATGCTTCACAGTGGGAACCAGGCATGTGGAATCCATCCGTTCACCTTTTCTGCGTCTCACAAAGACACGGCGGTTGGAACCAAAGATCTCAAATTTGGACTCATCAGACCAAAGCACAGATTTCCACTGGTCTAATGTCCATTCCTTGTGTTTCTTGGCCCAAACAAATCTCTTCTGCTTGTTGCCTCTCCTTAGCAGTGGTTTCCTAGCAGCTATTTGACCATGAAGGCCTGATTCGCGCAGTCTCCTCTTAACATTTTAACAGTTGTCCAATAGGGCTGTCGGCTGTGTATTAACCTGACTTCTGCACAACACAACTGATGGTCCCAACCCCATTGATAAAGCAAGAAATTCCACTAATTAACCCTGATAAGGCACACCTGTGAAGTGGAAACCATTTCAGGTGACTACCTCTTGAAGCTCATCGAGAGAATGCCAAGAGTGTGCAAAGCAGTAATCAGAGCAAAGGGTGGCTATTTTGAAGAAACTAGAATATAAAACATGTTTTCAGTTATTTCACCTTTTTTTGTTAAGTACATAACTCCACATGTGTTCATTCATAGTTTTGATGCCTTCAGTGAGAATCTACAATTTAAATAGTCATGAAAATAAAGAAAACGCATTGAATGAGAAGGTGTGTCCAAACTTTTGGCCTGTATTGTATATATATATATATATATATATATATATATATATATATATACGTACATACATACGTACATATAAGCAAAATCTTAAAATCAGTTCTTTGCTTCATGGGAAGCCAGTGAAGAGAAATTAAAATGGTGATTGAGTGAGTGATGTGCTCATATTTTTTGGTCCTGGTTATCACTCTAGCTCCAGCATTCTGAACAAGCTGGAGCCTGTAAAGTGCCTATTTTGTTATTCCTGCAAACAGTCCATTACAGTAGTCCAGCATGCTACAAATGAAAGCATGCACCAACTTTTCAGCATCTGAGAGGGATATAAATGATCTAACTTTAGTTAAGATCATAGAATGCAGTCTTGGATATGGAGGAAATATGCTTCTGAAAATAAAGATGAGTGTCAATAATAACACCTAGATTCTTGACATGCACACTAGGTTTCACAGACAGAGGGATCAGTAGGGAACTAATCTGCTGCCTTAAAGCTTTTGAACCAACGAGAAGAATTTCAGTTTTGTCATCATGAAGTTGTAAGAAGTTTTTAGTCATCCAGCAACTAACATCACTGATGCACTGGATGAGGTCATTTACAGGACTAAGATGCTTAGCAGAGACAGATATGTATAGCTGGGTGTCGTCGGCATAGGAATGATATGATATATTGTATTGACGGATTATGGAACCAAGTGGGTGCATGTATAAGTTAAAAAGAAGAGGGCCAACGATAGACCCTTGAGGCACTCCATATAAAACTCTGACCTCATCTGAAAGACAATCTCTAATTGAAACAGAAAAAGATCTACCTGTAAGGTAGGAAGAAAGCCAGTGTAGAACGGTGCCTTTGAAACCAAGACAATTTTCGAAGCGACTAAGCAGAATAGCATGGTCGACTGTGTCAAAAGCGGCACTGAGATTGAGCAGGACAGGGACAGAGACTTTATGGTTATCAGAATAAATTTTGAGATCATTAACTACACGGACAAGGGCTGTTTCAGTACTGTGATTAGTTCTAAAACCGGACTGGTAAAGATCAAATAAATTATTATCTGACAGATGCTCATACAACTGCTGATAAACAACCTTTTCTCGAATTTTCCCCAGGAATGGAAGATTGGAAATAGACCTATAGTTGGCAGTGACAAATAGATCAAGGTTGCTCTTTTTTAACAAAGGAGTAACGATGGCATGTTTGAGAGCAGTGGGAAAGGTGCCAGAGAGCAGAGAGATATTTACAAATCGTGGCCGACCAGTTGTTCATTCCTCCTTTTTAATTCTTCTTCTTGTATCTCAAGCTCATGCTTTTTATTCAGGGCGGCAACCCGTTCCATGAGAGCAGCCTTTTCTGTCTGAGCTTGAATGCGAGCAGAGGACTTTGAAAATGCATATTAAGAATGTGATTTGTGGTGTGATTTAGGTTTTGATGCATTTGAAACACTGTCATCAGGTCCAATGTCATCATCCAGGTTTGCAACATTCTGTTGTGTGGCACTTCCTGCAATGGAGTGTGTAGTTTGCTGTTCAACTTTAGGTAACCGCACCTTCACATCTTGAATAAAACCATCAAAAGTTTCCATTTTTGGTTGAAACCACTGATTTTGCATGTCAAGCTCATTTTCAGACAGTTGTTAATTCACCAATGACTCGTGGCTTTCCTTGGCTTCATCACAGAGCTTGATTCATTTAACCAAGTTATTTTGAACTTCAGTTGTATTTTCCTTTGATCTCATGAGCTCTTTCAGCATTTCCATCAATTTCTTAGCTTGTTTACATGAACTGTTTATTGTCCTCTGACAGTTTTCAATAAACATTTCCAAGCCTTTTGCAGTGTGTTTAATAACTTTTTTCCTTTTCAGATTCCTTTCCAACAGTGCCATCTTGTGACTGAGCATACTTGACAACAAACATACTGTTCACTGTCCCTTTAAGACTTGTTGTCATGATCCAGTTAGATCATTTGTTCGTTTGCTGACAGACAGCATAGTTTTTGAAACAGCTGATTTATTGTGAATTTTAGCATTCAGTCAACCAACTCCATTATATTTCATATAGCTTCTCCAATAAAGCTTAATGCTGCACATACCCGCTCTCCGTGTCTGCTGACTTCCGGGGTTTCCAGTCTCAGTCAGATGATTAGCGCAGGTGGCGTCAGTGTAAAGCTGATTCAGATGTGGTGGCATCAGGTTTGTGAAGTGAAACAATGCTTTTCCAGTGAAAACAATCCTTATTGGGTTTGGATGATCCACAAGCTCAATCTTCACACAGTTCTCACATTATTGTCATGACAATTTTTCAAAGTCCCAGTGTCCAGTTATTGCCATTACTGCACAGGTGGAGCAAGAGTGAACCGACGCAGACCCAAAAACAGAATTTCCAGTCAGTCTGCTTGCAGTTGATGGTTTATTTGAAGAAAGCAAATGAGGAACATACCGGGGTTTTCCTACAGCGAGTTGTATATCTATGTCTTAGTCGTCTGTCTGCCTGGTTTGTTTGCTGGGTGCGTCCCAAGTCTCTTATTTTATACTGCTAACTCCTTACTTGAACCGGAAGTCGTTCAAGGTCCACCATCTTTAAGGCCGTCTCATGTCTCTTATTCCTGCCAGTAAGGAGTTAGCGTTAGGCGTTAGGAGGAATCTGTTAGGTGCGATGAGTAAGGTAACACAAGAGGTTCCTAAGAGGAAGTCTTTTTCAGCTTGAGGCCGTGACGTATAAATACCTGTCCCCTACGTCTGGCTCATTTGAATGAGATGGCGGAGAAACAGCGCAAGTGTACCCGTTACATGCATTCTTTGCAATGAAACGCTGTAATTCACATGCCTACGTGACTACAAAGAGTAACGTTAATGATATTTCGTGCAAGACTGTCATGTTGTAATTAAGTTTATTTCATTCACAACCCCTTGCGTTGTTCAGCGGACTGTCGGTGATGTGTGGCTGTTAAATGTGCAGCTGCTCGAGTGATATAGGCTAACAGCACGCACACACATACACAAACACATACACTAACACATTTGCCCATCATTGATTGTCCTGCATGTCATGTGAGTAGAATAATGTTTAATAGGCTGTAGGTAATTATTAATATTAATATTAATTATTATTATTACTTTCATTAATGTTGTTGTAAGCTACTGTCATTACCGTCTGTCCTGCATCTCTCTCTGTCTCTCTCTGTCTGTCTGTCTCTCTCTCTCTCTCTCATTACTGTTAATTTATTATGCTGATCTGTTCTGTACGACATCTATTGCACGTCTGTCTGTCCTTGACGAGGGATCCCTCCTCGTGCTCTTCCTGAGCTTTCTACCATTTTTTCCCCCATTAAAGGGGTTTTTTGCGGAGTTTTTCCTGATCAGCTGTGAGGGTCCTAAGGACAGAGGGATGTCGTATGCTGTAAAGCCCTGTGAGGCAAATTGTGATTTGTGATATTGGGCTTACGGCTTTGATCAGCGAATATAATGGGACTTGGGATGTAAGCCAAATGTTGGCTCCGCTATGCAGCAGATCCAGCTGTGCCGCCGTCATCAGGACAGGACGTCGCTTCACGTGATGCTTCAGAGTAAGGCCGTCTCATGTCTCTTATCAGCAATCCTCACTCCTCACTCCTAACTCCTGACTCCTTAAATGTTTTCCTAAGTGGGAGGGACTAAACAGTTAGGTTAGGTGGCTAGGTTAGGTGGTTAGCAGTAATTTTAAGAGACCTGGGATGCACCCCTGGTCTGGTGAGAACTGTGTGCCCTCCCCCTTCCTGTGCCTACCTCTTCCTGTCACCTATGCCCTCTACATCTACAACCTGTGTCTAATTACCGCCACCAAGTGTCCAAATAATGCAACAAAAAATATCTAAATAAACTAAATAACCTGCCAACAATAAACATAAATGGCTCCTACACTGTTAATTCTACCAATTATCATATTTCTCTTTATGCTGATGACATTTCATTATATTTAGAAGATATCTCTCATTCTCTCCCAAACCTCCTTGGTATTTTTAACAATTTTAGCTCAGTCTCAAGTTATAAAAGAAACTGGTCCAAATCATCTTTAAAGTACCTTAAAACTCCATCCAAATGTACTCTCACTCATGAAATCCCTATTTTATCTCATATTAAATTTTTGGGCATAGAGATATTCCCCTCTATTGAAAAAAGTGTATCTGTAAATTACAATAGAATCTTATATCAATCATAGATAACCTCAATAGATGGTGTAATATACCTGCCTCCTTCTCTGGAAGAATTGCTATTGCTCCACCCTGTGGTTACTGGGAGAAATTACATAGAAACATATCAAAATTTATATGGAAAGGTAAGCAAGCTTGTAAAAAAAAAAGTCTCTACACTGCAGAATGGAAAACAATCTGGCAGACTTGCTCTTCCAAAATTGTATTTTCAAGCCCTGTCATTTCGTCCTTTACTAAGTTGGTCTGATTTAGATTCTGATGTTCCCTGGATAAACATGGAGAGAAATATGGTTGCACCCATCCTCTTACAGGACTTACTTTTCATAGACATTTCTTTGAAATGGTGCAGATCTCGTTTTGGCCCAATAATTGTCCATGCAATATCAATCAGGCGAAAATACGAAAAACTACATAACTGGGACAGTAAGTGGCACGCCCAGAGTCCATTATTTCATAATCCCTCATTACGTAAGGGAGGCTTCAGTTTTATAGCTCTCCAGTAGTCCAGTTCTGGTTTACATACATTAGGGAATGTCATGGATGCTAAAGGTTTAAGAACTTTTTCAGATTTGAAAGATGCTTACAACTTACCCAATTCCTCTTTTTTCTATACTTACAATTTAGGTCAGCTATGTGGGCCTATGGAGTTCCACCCAGACACCCCTTATTTATTTTTATTTAAAAAATATCAGCTTTTCGTAAATGGCACTTTTCTATAATATAAAAGATTTACTACAAAGAATACAGTCTTCATTACCTTCATTACCTGTAACCCAAGCTTGGAATGGCACGGGGGCGGCAGTAGCTCAGTCCATAGGGATTTGGGTTGGGAACCGGAGGGTCGCCTGTTCGAGTCCCCGTCCGGACCAAGCGTGGACTGGTGGCTGGAGAGGTGCCAGTTCACCTCCTGGGCACTGCCGAGGCACCCTTGAGCAAGGCACCAAAGGGCAGCCCCCTCACTCTGACATCTCTTCACTTTGTGCATGTATAGGTCCTGTTTGTGCATGTGTGTGTCTTTCAGACCTGTGTGTAATTGACAAGCAAGAGTGAAAACATTGAATTTCTCCTCAGGGATTAATAAAGTAAATAAACTTATAAATTTACACAACACAACTGGGTAAAAGTCTGGGAAAATATTAGTATAGCATCCCAAAACCCAAACCATCAGCTGATCCACCTCAATTTCTCCTTTAGAACTTACTTAATGCCACAAAAACTATGCTAAGAACTAAGCTATGAAATGAAACTAACAACCTCGCCAAATTGCTTACTCTGTCCTTTAAATGTAACTGGCACCTTCCTGCACATGATGTGGGAGTGCCCCACAGCAAAATGTTTTTTGGGAACAGGTTACTAAATATCTGTCTGACACATTTCAAACAAATATTTCCTGCTGTACAAAAAAGGATGCCGCTAATGACGATGATGCATTAACTTTAAACGCAATCCACAGACGTTCCTGGCTGGCAGGAAGCAGCTAAGAAATTTCTGGCACACTCTCTTCCATTTAACCAGTGGAAACAATAAGTTCTTGACGTTGTATTTCTTGAACTTGCCACAGCAAGATGAAATGGTGCTAAGAAACAGACAATAGAGAGTTGGAACTACATTTTAGACAAAATTAAGACCCCTTACTTATAAAATTAGGACCTTCAGCTCATACATAAGATAGATGTGATGCCCAGTTATCTTTTTCTATTTTACTTATTCTTATCTTGATGTATTATTCATTATTATTACTTATTATCTATTATTTATTTATGTATCGATTTATTATTATTATTTTGTTTTGTTTGTTTGTTTTTGCCAATGGTGGTTGATGGCGGGATGCAGGGGAAGGTGGAAGGGGGCTTTCCGCTTATCTTGGAGAGATGGGGAAATGTGGAGTGGGGAGGGGGATGATATCAGAATCAGAATCAGAATCAGCTTTATTTGCCACGTACGTGTGTACATACAAAGAATTTGAGTACTCAAAATTTATTCAAGAGGTGGAATATACAGAAATATACAATATACAAAAAGTATGCAAATATCCATCAAATATAAAAAAATATACAATATACAAGGATGCAATTGTTGTTTGTCCTGCCACTCTGTAACTGTTAGAAGTTCATCAGTGTGACAGCCTGTCTTTGTGACAGGTAGTTTTGGTGAACAGCGCTCTGTAGCACCTACTGGAGGGGAGGAGTTTAAACAGTTTGTGTCAGGGGTGTGAGGGGTCTACAGTGATGTTTTCTGCCCGTTTCCTGACCCTTGACCTGTACAGGTCCTGGATGGAGGGAAGATCAGTCCGAATAATCCTCTCTGCACACCTGATTGTCCGTTTCAGTCTGTTCCTGTCCAGTTTGGTGGCAGATCCAAACCAGACGGTGATGGATATGCAGAGAACAGACTGGATTATGGCTGTGTAGAAAGTGATCAGCAGTTCCTGAGGCAGGTTGAGCTTCCTGAGCTGTTGAAGGAAGTACAGCCTCTGCTGGGCCTTTTTCCGGACAATGTCTATATGGGAGGTCCACTTCAGGTCCTGAGGGATTGTGGTACCCAGAAACCTGAAGGTGTCGACAGTAGACACTGTGCTGTTGAGGATGGTGAGGTGGGGCAGTGTCGGGGGGCTTCTCCTGAAGTCCACTGTTATGTCCACAGTCTTGAGCAGGTTCAGCTCCAGGTGGTTTTGACCACTCCAGATGACCAGCTGCTCCACCTCCTGTCTGTATGCAGACTCATCACAGTCCCGGATTAGACCGATGACCATGGTGTCGTCCACAAACTTCAGTTTCACAGAAGGGTCCCCTGAGGTGCAGTCGTTGGTGTACAGGCAGAAGAGCAGTGGGGAGAGTACACACCCCTGGGTGGCGCCAATGCTGTTGGACAGGGAGCTGGATGTGATGCTCCCCAGCCTCACATGCTGCCTCCTGACAGTCAAGAAGCTGGTAATACACTGACAGATGGAGGCAGGCACTGTGAGCTGGATGAGCTTCTGGTGGAGAATTTCCAGGATGATGGTGTTGAATGCCAAGCTGAAGTCCACAAACAAGATCCTTGCTTAAGTCAGGGTGGTGCAGGATGTAGTGCAGTTCCATGTTGACTGCATCATCCACCAACCTGTTTGCCCGGTAGGCAAACTGCAGGGGGTCCAGCAGTGGGCCTGTGATGCCCCTCAGGTGGCGCAACATCAGTCTTTCAAAGGATTTCATGACCAAAGATGTCAGGGCGATGGGCCTGTAGTCATTTAATCCTGTGATGGAGGGCTTCTTGGGTGGAGCGTTTGAAGCAGGAGGGTACTTCACACAGCTCCAGTGATCAGTTGAAGATCTGAGTGAAGATAGGGGCCAGCTGGTCAGAGCAGACTCTCAGGCAGTATCTTCTATCTCTGGAAGAGCCGACACACATCCTCTTCAAAGACCTTTACTGCAGGTGGGGGGTCAGAGGAGAGGGGGGAGGGGGAAGCTGGGGGTACAGGTAATCCTTTTGTGTGGTTGAGAGGTGTGGAAAGGGCCTTTTCAAACCTGCAGTAGAAGCTGTTCAGGTCGTCTGCTCGTCTGAGGTTTTCCACAGGGTGGGGGGATGGTCTCCTGTAGTTGGTAATGTCCTGGAGGCCACTCCAAACTGGAGTTAGGGTTAGGGTTGTTGGCTGAGAAGCTGTTTTTTAACTTCTCACTGTAGCCCCTCTTGGCTACCCTGATCTCTTTTGTCAGCTTGTTTCTGGCCTACTTGTACAGGGCCCGATCCTTGCTCCTGCAGGCCTCCTCCTTGGCCTGGCGCAGTCGTCTGAGTTTGGGAGTGAACCAAGGTTTGCTGTTGTTAGATGTGCAGGTCTTGGTCTGCACACACATATACTCACAAAAACTGATGGAAGATGTCACAGTGTTAGTGAGTTTGTTGAGGTGTGTGGCTGCAGCTTCAAAAGCACACCTGTAGCTCAAGCTTTGACTCCTCAGTCTACTTCCTTACAGTCTTTACTACAGGCTTAGAAGTTTTTAAATTCTGCCTGTAGGTCGGGATGAAATGGAGCAGACAGTGATCAGAGAGCCCCAAAGCTGCACAGGGGACAGAGTGATAGGTGCCTTTTTAAAACTATGTAGCAGTGGTCCAGTGTGTTGGAGTCACTGGTGGGGCATTTTATATGCTGTTTGTATCTGGGAAGTTCATGAGAGAGGTTTGCTCTGTTAGAATCCCCTAGGATGATGAGCAGGGGGTCTGGATGTTTTTTCTCCACGTCTGTTACTTGGTCAGCCAGATGTTGTAACACCTCTGTTACACAGGCCTGAGGTGGAATGTAAACACAGAGCAGAACAGACAAGGAAAACTCCCGTGGTGAATAAAATGGTTTACAGTTAATGATGAGAGTCTCTAAGTGAGGTCTGCACGACTTCTTCACCACTGTAACATCTGTACATCAACCTTTGTTGTAGAAGCATGTTCCGCCTCCCTTCGTTTCCCCCAAGAGCTCCGTGGTACAGTCTGCTCGGAAAAGTTGGAATCCCAGCAGTCGTAATGCGCTGTCCAGGATGTGTTCACTGAGCC